>NC_046661.1:63111979-63125704 GCF_010883055.1 Belonocnema kinseyi
ACGCCAATTAGCACAAATGGTAAGTTCCGACAGTGCCTACAAGTGTGCCTACTGGCCGCTAGATGGCAATACCGGTTTCATATGTATACACCTGGTAAACTGCACTAATCGATTCTATGTACAAAATAACTCCATAAACTTGTACTAAACTTTTACTATTATTCGAAACTTTTTCTTTTCTCTACAAATATATAACTTATAAGGTTGCAGTATTTAAATAAAAATTCTGCTATTATTTCACAAGGATAAAAATCAAAATATTTCAGAATTTAGTAAATTGATCTCTCAAATGTGGAAAACTTGAAAAGTTAAAATAAATCGAATTTAACCGATAAAGATTATATAATTTCGCATTAAAAGCCTTCAATGATAAATTATTTTTAATTAATACCATGAAAATTAGGACATTTTATTTTAAAAAGGGAATTCAGAATTTGACATAGAAAACGTTCTAATAGAAATAATTTTAAGATAAAATATGGAATGATTTTTACATCCTAATCATTTATGTTTGCGAAAGTATTATAATAGGACAAAATGTTACAAATGCAAATTTTTGGCAAATCCACAGGAGATACGGAAAAAAGTTGTATGGATGAATTACAGCTGTTGAAAAGTCCTCAGAACTTTTGTTGAACAATTTTTTGATAGAATTTGTTACTTTCATTTCATTTAACTAAAATACTATTTTTAATCATTCAATTACAGCTTTTCAAAATTCGCACAAAATTTTCTTAAAAAATTTGTGACAGGACTTGTGATTTTGGTTTTATTTATCAAAATAATATGTAATCTATCGAAAATTCAAATTTTGAGCCAAGTGACGCGAAATACAGGGAAAATTTTTGGAAGAAATTTCAGCTTTTAAACATTTCAGCAAAATTGCGTTAAACCATTTTTCGATACAAGTCGTCGTTTTTAATTTATTTGCCGAAATAAATATGCATATGCAAACATATAAAATTCCAATTTTACGCCAAAAGACGCGAAATACGTTAAAAGTCTAAAGAAAATATTGTACTTCCTAATATTGTGATGTTATCTCAGAAAAGAAATACACATTTAAAAATGTCTGTCGAAAATCGTGCTCGAAGCGCAAGCGTCACGATTAGAATCCACCTCAAAGCCTTCAAAGCTTTGAGGAATGTAATCTTTAATTATAACTAATCAGGTAGAAAATTCAGACTGAGGATGCATAAAGAACTGGGATCTGAAAGAGATTTTTCTGCTAAAGTTTACATTAAGATTTCCGAATGCAAAGAATAAATATCCGAGCGCGAAGTGCGGGGTAACCCATTAGTGACACTAGTACCCCATAGACGCGTTATCGGCTGCGTCGGCGTCGAACTTAATATTCTGTCTCTTTCACAGTAAAACGCGCATATAGAAAGAGACAGAGTAATGCGTTACGCGTCCATGTAGAACTGGTGCGAGTGCGAAGTTCGCACTCAGATCTCGTAGTTCGCACGGCGAACTACGAGATCTGATAAAAAACGCGCTGTGGGCGTGCTCAAGCTCGCGAGCCGCGCGCCATTAGACTGCCAACGAGACAGGCGGATTTTTTAAGGAAGAAGCATTAAACGTTGAGATAAAGTAATTATAATTCAAAAACGCGTTTTCAATGTTCACTTTTTCTCCCTGCCATTAAAAAAAATACAATCGCAAAAAAAAAAAGTAAGAAGTAGTTCAAGTAAAAATGCTGGGGGTTCTCTCGGCATGCAAGAAAATGGAAATTGGCAAGGATTTAATGAAAACTCAATCATTTCTTATATGTAACCCTTACCGATCTTCATTTGTTTGCATTCCGAGACTACACCCATTATTTTTAACTGGACGACGTTTTACCCTTTGTTCTTTTCTGCGATGGAGGATTCATTTATTATTAGCTTAATTACTCCTAATAAAAATTTTGTTTAAATTATTATAATCAGCTCGTTTCCATGTCACCCAGGAGGTATAGCTATGACTCGTTTTTTTTCAGTGTTTCCCCGTGTATTTTGTTCACAGGCCTATCCACCCTTCTATTAAAAAAATAAAATGGCAGATTAATTTCTTATTAAGTATATTAGACCTAATACGAATTTTATATTCTCTTTATTAAAATTAATTTTTTTTACATTCTCATCCTAATGAGAAGGTATTGGTTTTATGTAAAATTTTACTTTTACGATTTCCATACAATTTACACGTTTTGAGACCCCTTGAGTCAGAAAAAACGATTCCTAGTGGGCACAAAACTATAAAAATCCCAAGAGCGTCCTTATAACATTCCTAGGACGTCCTATGTCAGGCCAAGCAACGTCTCTAAGACGTCCAATGTCCTAAAGATTACCAAATGACGTCTTAAAGACATGGACGTTCTCGGGACATCTTTTTTACTGACATTAGACGTTTTAAGATCATGCCTAGGATGACTAAACGACATGTTATAAAAGATGTCTTAGCGATGTCGCAAAGACGTATCTATGACATCCTTAATTTTTTTTCCTCCTGGTTTTTTACGAATGTGTCTGTAGTCTGTAGTATGTGGTTTATATCGTGTAGGCATGATGACTTTCGAAAGATTGGTCAGATAGGGTTCTGCTTTGGCACACATTTTTAAGGCCTGAACAGAAAGAACGAGTTCGTAAACCAGGTATTTTTGATTAAAATTCAAAAAGTGAGTGCAATTTCAAAATATTTACAGACTATTTTTTTTCAAAATTTAAAAATTCGATGTACGGCTATTTATAGTACTCGGAAATTCGAACAATTTATCCTAATGACTTTTTCAATAAAAAGAAAATGTTCAGAGTTATAGCATTTTCTAAATCCAAAAAAACGAACCAAAAGGAAAATTTTCAGCCAAAAAACGCAACATATAAACAAAATTCAAGAGAAGAAAAACGTTGATTTTTGAAAGTCTGGCAAGATTGTCATGACAACTTTTTGAATTTTGTTGAAAACGTGAAAATTTAAATTTTGATGATATAAAAAATAATGCAAAATCAAAAATTCCATTTTTGGGTCTACCTATGCAAGGTAAAAAAAATGAATTAAATAAAATTGCGTGCCCTGAAAAGATCTACAAATTTATCATCAATCATTTTTCAACAGGATGCGTAGTTTTTGTTTTTAGTCAAGATAAAAAAAAACAACTTTAAAAATAAAAAATTAAAATTTAGGACAAACGACACAAGCTATGAAAAAAATAAATAGACAAAAGTTGCTCTGCTAAAAAATAGCGAAAACTCATTCAAATTTGTCATGGGTATTTGTTTAATAGGATACATAGTTTTTGTTTTAATCGCAAAAAATTATATTTAAAATTTAAAGATTAAATTTTTCGAGAAATGAATCAAGGTACTAATTAAAATTAACAGACTAAAGTTTTTACCACAAGAAGACCTATAAATTTGTTATTAATCATTTGTCGATAGGACGAGTAGATTCTATTTCAATCGTAAAAAATAAGATACAAAGTTAAATTTTTTTGAAAAATGACACACAAGAGACGAAAAAAATCTAAAAGACAAAAGTTTTTTGAACCAAAGCTACCTACAAGTTCGTTATAAACTCGGGTTATAAAATATATTAAAAGTAAAAAAAGGAACTTTTGGAGAAAAATAAAAACAATATATCAAACATTTTATTTAATAACATTTTTCGCCTAAATTACATCTACATTGAATATTAACAAATTAGATTGATAGAAAAATGACACCAGTTGCTGTAAAATGCTTAATAATAAGTTTTATTTTAATAGAATGCGCTTTTTTTAATGATAAAAAAAAGAAAATAAAAATAATTTTGTTGCAATACTTATGCATATTATGAATGGTAATAATGTAAATTTATTGAAATGATCAACATTGTTCAGGGTGGCAAAGAATAAAATAGAAGGCAAAATAAGAAACCAATATTAAAATAATCGTCAAAAAGGAGATTTGTACTTTATTTTTCAATATCTGAATGAACAGCCCCAGACAGTGGTACAGAAATAAATATAATATACATTTCATATAATAGAATTCAACATAATGTAGAAAAGTTCGCATTTTTAACGACATAAAATGCGAACATGAGATACGTGATGACAATGTGTTCGTTAAAGCCGTAGGAGCTTTAACACAAGAGAATTCACAATCACCAAATTAAAGTTCTCGACGGTTTGATTTGAAATTCACTCGAACTTCTTCTAGAGTGCTTTTGTTCTTCTTCTTCCACTTCTTTGGCAGGTCTCTTTTGACTTTTTGCCTGATGGTCACGTTTCTTAGCAGTCTCTTTTTTAGCGGCTTTGACTTGTCTCTTCTTACTTTTATCTTCTTTGCTGCTCTATCCTCTAAGGTACAATGCCTGTGGATTTTTTTAGTGAATAATTTATATGTTGCAAATTCCTGGTGATCCTGGCAAGGTCCTTTCGAATACCATTCTGGATCCACTTCATGCATTTCGCGTTTAGCATCCTCTAATTATGATTTTCTCAATCCATGAGACGTTTCTTTTTTCTTACTGAAGTTCTTAACAAACGTTTTCAAGTTAGCTGTTGCTACATTGCGAAACTTCTCCGTAGACCTGGCAAGCAGATTAATTTGGTAAGTTTTATAATCTGCTTCATATTCTCGGTACTCTATGTATTGATCATTGATGTCTCCTTCCGCATCTGGAGCTTTCTGCATATCTTCCAAGCATCGATCACATTTGAATTTCTCCACAGTTTTGAACGCTGTATAGCCTGCAAAATATGTCACTGACAACCCCTCTAGTTTTCCGCTGATTTCCTGAAATGCTGATGATTTTTGGACCTTGGACCTGTCATCTTCGACTGACTACACGTTTCCTGTCTCATGGAACTCTATGGCCCTTTGTGCAGCTGTGTCTTCCGGCACTTCCATATCTTTTAATTCCTCTTGCATTTCTTCTGGAGTTAATGCTGAGAAATAATTTCCATTTTCTGGACAGGTATTCCCTTTCTTTGAACATGTGACGTTCTTAACAGCAACCAAATGACGTATTGTCAGTCGGACCATTCGGCATGTGGGATTTGGATTAAATCCATTTCGTCCGCGTACTCTGGATAACAATTTCTCTAGTAAATCTGTATTGCATATTCTTGTATACAATTGAAATTCTGGATCAAGTGCAATCATACTTTTGGAAAGTTCCAAAAGTCCCTTCACTGTCATAAGAAGTGCATTAAAACAGGGTAAGCTTATCAACTTTTTGTCGGTCTCACTTGTGATCCACACTCGGTTGGTTGATCCCCACTCTAAAAAGTTTTCCAAACATGCAAAACATTTTGTATATTTTGTAGAAAGAGGCCTTTTTAGTGGATTTGCAATTATAAACATTGCTACTGTTGCATACATACACAGCGTCATTCATGCTGTCCGTGAACCAAATCGTTTTCTTGATCGCCCGTGTGACAACTTTACCTGTTACGAATGAAGCTTCCATGGCAAATGAAAGTTTATGACTCACAAGTTCAAAGGCCATCTTGACGTTTTGGCGTTGGAAGTTATTAGGCTGCATGTGAGTCTCGCTTAAATGGCCAAGGGTATTAGATAAATTATTACATTTATCGGCTACTCAAGTGTCATATACATCACTGGATGCTACGTACTCGCCGTCGATTACAAGTTCCTTGTATCTTTGCCATGCACTTATTAATTTTTTGACTGCGTGACAAAAATCGTGCGTGGCAAGGATTCTTGTATTCTTGTGATAAAAGAACGGATTCTCTGTAGTGACGCTAAGCTGTGTATAGGCTGATCTATTTGGCCCTCCCTGATCACATACAATCCTTTGCACATCCGCACCACATTCTGTGGCTTCATCGATGCACATTCTGATCAGAGTTACCAAATCTTTTACGCTAATACCATTGTTCGATAATGCGTAGAAAACAAGTGCTCGCCATGGATTAAAAGTGTCCAAACTATTCAAAGTTATAGCGAACACTTTATTTGCTCGTTTTGCAGTCCTACCCAGTGGTCCAAGATCTTCAAATCCTTCGATGATATCTTTCGAAGAATCGTACTCCAACTTTTCCATTATGTCCATCTCGTCGAACTTTGCAATGCACCTTCTTGCACATTCTGGCATTTCTTGCAACTTTTGTTTCAAGTTTTGCAGAACAGGTTGTAAAAACCAGTTGTCAGTGGAGTTAGTGGAACGCGCTTCTCAACAGTTAGGCCATGAAGTAGCATTATGCCATCCTGCCTCATTCTCTCATATCCTGATGCTGAATAAAAACGCAGCTTCATGGCCCAATTCATCTCCTCTTCAAAGTATTTTTGCGTCGTCCTTGTAGTAGGCCTAAGTTGCAACTTTATCATTGCTCTTTGGGCCTCCTTAGTTATGCTTCTATGATCCAAAAATCCGTTGACATTAAATTCCTCTTCATTTCTATTTTTACGCTTTTCATCTTCGAGCTCCTGCTGCATTCTTTGCATTGCTGCGTGCTGTGATTCTATCACAGCACGCATTTTTGCAATTAAAATATTTTTATATTTAATCTCTTTTTCGTAAGTTTGAAATCTCTGGTCCAACAAGTTTTGATCACCAATAGTACTATGATTTTATTTCATCGCACTGTCACTATTATTGTGTTCACTTGTTTCACTTTCTTTCAACACACGAACACAATTAATTTCTTTATTTTGATTCTTGTTTTTCATTGACCTATCACTCGCATTTTTATCCTGCATATCCTCCAGAAATGGTCAATTAATTGTAGATAATGAAATATGTGAAACAGGAATGAAATCGCTTACCTCGTATGTTCGCGCAGCTTGCGTTGGATCAAAATCCAACAAAATGTGATCTTGGTTATGGTGAATGCGAATTGCACTACGTACAAGCTTTTCACTTTGATATGTTGTGAATGCCTCACCTCTTAAATGAATTTGACACAATCTCGAGTTGTTCGCACGTCTCCCTTCCGCAATTCCTAGAAAATTTAGAAAAAATAATTTTATTTTGTAAATCCTTGAAGCCAATATTACTGATATCATTATTCTTTTAAGTACGATTGATTATAGGGTTGCCACGGAACGAGAAATTCAGAAGTACAAGACGATATAGGACGAGACATACTTTCAGTTTGGTATTTTTCTTTGAGAAATGTTTAGAAATATCTTAAAAACCTCATGAATTGTTTGAAACATTTGTGAAACCTTTATCAAATCTGTTGTATTAATTTGAAAACATGAAAATCTTTTAAATTTATGTGCAATCCTTCAAATAGTTTGGAATCTTTGTGAATTTATTTTTTTTTTTTAATTTTTAAATATCTTGAAAACTCTTTAAATTCTTTTAGATATTCGTACTATCGTCCCGACATTTTTGAAATTTTTGTACAACCAATGGAATATTTGAAATTTCCTAAAATCTTGTAAACAATTTTGCTAGAGTTTAAAATATTTAAAAAATATATATAATCCTTTAAATATTTCGAAATCCATGTTAATTTTTTTTAATCTTTCAAAGTATGTAAAATTTGTGGTAAATCTTTAAATTTTTGTGAAATCTTTTAGTTTTTTTTTTAACTTGAAATCATTGTGAAATTTTTAGACAGATTTGTAAAACTTCATGAATTCTTTGAAATCTTAAACTCCAAATGACTTGAAAATATAACTATCTTTTTATCTTTCTGTTTCATATATTCTATTCTTATACTTAGCAAAATAAATCTTTCATTGGAATAAAATTAAATACTAATACAGTCACTTGAATCTTTGAAAAAATCGAAACATAGTCGTGTTTGATATCAAATTAATCAGGAATCGACCAAAAAGCATAATATGTAATCATATTTCAACTTTAACTATTCATTAAAGAACGTTAATAAGCATTACCGCGTCAGAGTGACAAAAGAACGTTCCCGCGAGCTGTACGCTCCACTAGCGCACGTATATCGCATTCCTCGGAAAAACCGAGGCGACACCGATGAAGGATGGTTTGGGAAAACGAGACGGAACAAAGGCTTTAATGTTTTGAAATTCCGGAAGCTAAAATTTGGCCAGATTTGAACTCTTAGTAATGTTGTAGCCATGCTAGATTTTGGAGGATTTGTCCAATCAAGTCAGCCTTTGATACACTTCTTAAGGTTCCCAAAAGGAAGGCTAAGTTCGTTAAACAACTATTTCTAACCAAAATTAAAAAGTTTAAAGCATTTTCGAAATTTGAAAAAAAAATTTCAAAATTAAAATTTATTGTCAAAGTTTCTTATAGATGGGTAGAAGATTTGCAAATTATCCAAATAAAATTTTCAATTCAGATGAAAAGTAGAAAATTTATATGCTTCTCAACATTTTGAAAATTTCTAAAAAAGGAAAAAAAATGTTTAAGAGGTTCAGAAATATCTCACCAAATTTCTACTAGATGTAAAATATGTTTTTCGAAACTATTATCATGAAATTTTTTAATTAGACAAAATTTCCAAAAGTTAGATCATTTTCAAAAATATGAAATTTTGATTTTGTAGGAGATCCATAAGTTTAAAACGTTATTTTTAGTAGATTTCAATAAGAATTACAAATTATCTTGATAAAGTTTTTCAAGTGGACGCAAATTATTGACCACGAAACGCGAGTTTCGTATTGAGAATGTTACCGTCAAAGCTGTAGGTGCTTTGAGAACCTTCTTTAGAATCAGATCGAAAAAAATTCAGTTAACAATTTATGGCTGTAATTTTTCAGAAGTTTAAATCACAGTTTTAGATTTAAGTTTTAGTATTTACAATATTTGAAAAAATATAGCTAAAGTGTACGCATTAAACGTACGAAAACGATCGCGAAGTGCGAGAGCGTACCCGCGCGCCCTTGGCGCGTTCAAACTTAGCGCGAAGCGCCGCACGCGCAGCGCGCAATGAGAGTGTGCCCGCGCAGCGGCACTTTTTTAGAAATGAAAGTTAATTAGAAATACTAGTTCAACATAAAAAAAGCAGAACAACCTAGACCAAAACAGACAAATTTTCAAACCGAAGTATAAGCTCATACGTGTGCTTTAATTTTTGTTTCTTAACTTTTATTTGGCATGGGCACCGTCTGTCCCGGCAGATAAATTTATAAAGCAACATAGAAAATAGTCATCCGATTGATATTCTTAGTTTGAGTCCCTAAACAAATTAACTTGTAGAAAAAAAAGCGAATTCTTAATTTTTGAATTTTCATCAAGAGAAGGTATTAGATCTGTGTCAAATTTGACCCCCCCCCCCCACCCCCTTTTTTGCCAAACGTCCACGTTTTAAAACCCCCTGAATCCAAACGACCGGTTTTTACGAATGCGTCTGTCTGTCTCTCTCTCTCTCTGTATGTGTGTGTGTATGGATGTGTGGGTCTGCTAATTTTTAGTTTTTCAGCACGATGACTTTCGAAAGAATTGACAGATTGGATTGGCTTTTGGTTTTATTGTTCAAGTTATATCGGCCGTTGAATATAAATTATTTTCTAGTTCAGACATGTTCAGGAATTGCAGTGTTTGAAGTGTTTCATATACAAATTTAAAATTTTCAAATTTATTAATTTATTTCAAACAAAACTAAAAGTTTTGTCTACTTTAAAAGATAACTGTTTAACAAAATACTGGAATTTTCAAAAACATTTTTGAATTTTTAACATATTAGTTCAATATTCAACCCAAAGGACAGTTTACCAACGAAAAAGTGTCATAGTTTATATTTCAATAAAAAAATAATGAAATTTATATAACAAATGAAAAGAATTTTTAAACCAAAAAGACAAATTTCCAACAAATAAAGATTTTTTACTCAAAAAATAAATAAAAATTTATCTAAATTATTGAACCTTCAAACCAAAAGACAAATTTGCTTGATGAAAATTCAATTTTTAAACAAAAAATATGACTGTTTAAAAAAAATTAATTTTCCAAGAAACTCATGCATTTTTACGCAAAAGAAAAGACAATTTCAAACTAAAAAATAATTTGTTTACAAAAAAAAAGAATTTTTAACTAAAATATATCAATCTTAAAAAATGGAAACGTTCAATTTTCTTTTAAAAAATGAATTCTAAACCAAAAAAGAGAAGTATTTTCCACTAAACAGTTAAATTTGCAACCAGACATAAGCCTTCTATAAAGAAGTTCACAATGTATTTTCACGTTGACCCAAGTAGTTGAGTTTTCAATTAAAAAAGATTAATTTATAACAAGATAATTAAACATTTAACCAACGAGATAACTTTTCAACTTAAAATATAAATCTTTAACAAAAAAAGTGATTTCTTGACAAAGCGATTCTAACAAAAGTTTTAAACAAGTTGGTTGAATTATAAAGCAAAGAAAAACGATTTTTAACCAAAAAGATGCATTTACATACAAAAAATTTAATTTATTTTATAATAGACGAAGTTTTAAATCAAAAAGATAAATCTTAATAAAATAGTTGAATTTTGTGTTGAAAAAGATTTTAGTTGAGTTTTCACGATTAAACTATGAATTTTTTAATAAGAATTAATTTTCTACCAAAAAAATTTATTTTTTAATCTAAAAAAACTAATTTTTAACCAAAAAGAATGACTTTTGAAAGAAAATTGTTGAATTCTCAAGCAAATAATTGCATTTTTATAAAAAAAATATGAAATTTTTTTTATTGCAAAGGTTGTGTTTTCATAAAAAAAAACGCCTGCTTCGCGGGCACACTCTCGAAGCGCGCTCTGCAATGTATTTACCTCGAGCTCCGCGCTCGGTCTGTGCATTGCCCTCCACATTAGTGCACAGACCACAATATGGTTTCAAAAATGTTTGGTACGGTCAAACTTGAAATTTTCAACTTTTCGACCAAATTAAAAAAGTTGTTATCATAATCTTGTAGGGCTTTTAAAAGACAACGTTTTTCTTTTCTTTAATTTTTTCGTATCATGCGTTATTTGCCTTAAAATGTTCATTTTAGTTTTTTTTTTGGATTTTGAAAATGCTATAACTTTGGTAATTTTTGATTTTTTGCAAAAAGTCATTAGGATAAATTGTTTCAATTTCTGAATACTATGAATAACCGTACAGAGAATTTTTGAAATTTTAAAAAAGTGTTCTCCAAAATATTCAAAATGTGCGCACTTTTTGAATTTATATCCAAAATGGCTGGCGAATGAACTTGACCTTTAGTTTAGGAGACTAAACGAGTGTACCATAGGTTACGTTAATAATGTTAAAAGTTTATGAAAGATTACTCTCAATCATTAAAAAGATTGAAAACAAAAATGTCACTACCAAAAAGCAGAAAAAATATTCTTCTATACAAAGAAAAGTTCTGTGAATTAAATAAATATATTCACTAGCGTTCATTCGGAAACAAGTTTATTTGATGGAAGTGTCTTCAAGTAGAGTAGAGTGGGGTTAAAAGCGTTGCGGGGAAAAACTGCCACATATTATACGAGTAAAATGTGGAACTTTAATGTATATATATTTGTTTATGCAAAAGCCAAGGAAATGCCTTATTTAATTTAGGCGCAGTGATATGAAAAATAAACTTTGGCCAGTACTTTAAACCCCGCCTTACAAATTATTACTTTTTGTGTTATCGTATGTGGCACTTTTTCCCCCAGGCACTTTCAACCTTACACTATCCTGCCGAAAAAATCGGTTAAATCGAAATTTCATAGAAGTAGACCCTTTTTCACCTCCATTTGCACCAAAAAATCCACCTATTTGAACTGAAATTTCAGTACCTGTAGCCACGGTATTATTTGATTCAAAGACATTTCTTTTAGTTCAAAACAATAATTCTTTGTTTGAATACAGATATTTCATCAATTGGACAGGATTTCCTTGATTTGAAAGTATATCTTGATTGGATAAAGAAAATTATGTTAAACGAACTGTATCTTTAATTCAAGACAAATATTTTTCTGATATTTTCATAAATATTTATAGTTGAAACTAAATGCAATTTTGTTCAACTTTGATTAATATTTCTTTGTCTAATGATTGCTCATAACGTGATATTGTTACTTGATATTTTAAGATGGGTATTTATCGAGCTCGATTTCTAAATCAAAAACAACGTAGCACTATTTCATTTACAACTTTTTCCTATAACTTCGATTTACACACATTCTTAATTTTTAAATTATACAGTCCAATTTAAAAAATGTTGAATTTAAAGTGATATGACTTAGAAAATACGACAACTTCAAGTCGGTTGTGTTTAAAATTGTGCAATTTTAAAGGTTTGGTTTCAAACGTCTTGGCGTTATAAACATTATATTTATTTATAATCTTTATTGTAAGAATATTTCATGAAAAATATCTAATTATCTCTCCAAATCAATAATTGAGTTTCATTATTTAAAAAAATCATTTTCGAGTTTTATTTTTTATTGCTATTTCTGGTAAGTTGAGAAATTTAGATTATCCAGAAAAAAATTACAACAGCATTTTTAAGATAAATATATTATGTACATATTTATAACTTAAGAATACATCGAAATATTTCCATTCTATGCGCAATATCGTCTTAAAGAACTTCCAAAAATAGTTAATCTTGGGGATTTAATTCTTTAATGACAATGCACATTCCTAATCATTCGGTGATTCAATAAGATCTAGAGAAAAATAAATATTACATACAAGGCTGTTACAAAAATTTGTAACGCTCTGGGGGGGGGGGGCTCCACGAGGTTCACTCCAATGTTAAACATGCACAGACCTTATACAGAAAAGGCGACCGGAGGGGGGTCCAAACTGTCATGAAAAAGCGTTAAGTATTTTTTAAACGACCTGCATATATATGAGGTGTCAAAAAATGGTCTCTTCAAAGTATATATCATTCAACACAGAATTTCATGAAACGTATAGATTCATATCGAAATCTTCTGTTAGCTTTAGTAAATTTCCCGACTAAGGTAATAAGTTAATATGAATTGAGAATAAAATTATCGGTTACAGAAGTTTAAAATTTATAACTTAACTTCAATTGAAATGTTTACTCAAATGGGATTTCTGTCCGCTATAAATAAATATGTATTTATCTATTAATTAGCAAAATATATTTAAGAAATAATTGTTAGAAAGACGTAAAGGCTTCAACCCATGCGAACGATGCAAAACATGTACCGAAAATATCCAGCTAATCGTACCAAAATGTCAATAAAAAATGTACACTTTGAAAATTGAAACGTTTATGGTTGAAATTAACATAAAAGAAACTGAGGTTCGAACTGAGCAGTGTGGTATTTTAGATAAAAAATTAATTAATAAAATATAAATAAAACTATGAATTTACTGATACATGTTCGTATTGTTTAAATTGAACCTAAATTTCTAATTCAGGTTGTACACTATTTAGTAGTTATCTCAAGTTCAAAAATTATTTTAAAACTTGAGGAAAATATTTCCATTTTTAATTGTAACTAACTTTTGGAGATTGCGCTAGGCGAACTTTCGAATAAGTATTTTAGTTTAAAATTATTTAGTTATTTAGAGTTATTCAGAGCTAAAACGTACCAAAGAGATTCGTAGAGAATCCTTTAAAGAATGAAATTGAGTTAAGTAAAAAAAAAACCCTTATAAAAGTGACTTTTGTAGAAAATGGAGATTTAAGACTTTTGGTGGGAATTCGATTAATTCAAGAGATTTTTCTTTGAGAAAAGAAGCGTTTTATTATTGTACTGTTTTAAACAAAAGTGATTTTTTCGAAAATTATTAAGAGGCAAAAGGTACTCTATTACAGGTATACTCCAAGATGAATAAGAAGTATTTGTTCAAAATGTTAATATTTACCAA
>NC_046661.1:63125804-63130491 GCF_010883055.1 Belonocnema kinseyi
TAATATTTAAAGTGTTAAAAATTATTGTTTGAATTTAAAATTAAAATTATACAAAAAATTTTAACGACAAATTAATATATAAAAACACGTGTTTTTTAATTAGCATTTCCATTTTTCAGAAGAACTTTTGTGATTTAAAAAATACTATATACATTTTCAACCAAAATATCGTATCCAGAAATATATTTTGTTTTAATTATTATTTTTAATTTAAATATTTCAAACATTAAAAAATTTGTTTCTTTGGAATAAATATTTGATTATATCAATTAAACAAAAAAATTGTCAAAGAAAAATGCTTTCAGCACTTGTTTATCTTGAAATGTCTTTCTATAATACTTCTTTTTAAATTAAAAAGTATGATTTTTCGAGAAAATTTTTTTTATAATTAAAAAAAAACTGTACGGAAAACCTGGATCAAGCTTCAGATCTGAAAAAATTCAGCGATACGTACATGTCAAACTTTTCTAACCTCAAAATATTTTTCTACTGCTTTACCGTCATATTTTACGAAGAATGAGAAAACAAGAATTCGGCTTCGTAGTACGATGAGGGCAGCACCTCGATAGGGCAGAAAATGTGATGTCCTATATATATATATATATAATTCCCCACTCCGACGCCCCGTACCGCATCTACGTTTATAATATCTTTGCTCCAAGTCACTCCAAGTCGTACGTATTTGAGCATCGAATTGGCAGGACCATGGTTTGTTGGATCATGCGAATACAGGAAGAAGGAAGGAATCACGAGACCGAACCGAAGTTCTTTAATTCCTTCTTAACCATGATATAAGAATAAATGGTCTAGCCACGCGCAAAGATATTAGGTATAGACCTCTTCATCTTGATTTCTTTTCTGCCGCGTATGCGTGACGATTTTTCGATGCCCAGTGGGAGCAGAGCATGTCTGTTGATTTCTGCAGGCATTTATAAATAAATAATATTTTTAAATGATTTTTTAAACTGCATGAGTAATAAAAATGAATAAATATGATGAGCGATTCGAAGTTGTGCCAGAAGAAAAAAGAAAGGAATAGGAGCGTACAAATTTTACTGTTACGGTCTATGCAAAAGTGATAGTCGCGCGAAAGATTATTACGAGAGATGCAATTTCTATTTTATTTCTTTCCCGAAACCATATCTGCGTTAAACAAGAGGAGGAATCACAGATAAAAGCTTAAAATGTCAAATGAAAGAGTGTAAAGAAGAGCGATAAATGGTTTAAACTATGTGGACATACCCAGGAAAAAAGAAACAATTAAACTGGAGCGCTTTGAAATGTGTTCCTTAAAATTCCAGATTGACAAATTTGCATTTCAATTTTTTTGGGACTCTGTGAATTGGTCAGATACCTGGACTTAATTAAATCTGCCATGCCACCCTGGCGAACCGGAGGAACCGAATGGAGCCTCGACAAATACCCGTAAAGAACCCATTCGGTTCCTTTTTTTTTAACTAAAAAGAACAGCAAATTCAACTTTTAAATTGTTGAAATTCGGATTCTACGTTAAAACCTTCATTAGAAACTCACGGAGTAATCGCATTACTTTTTCTTTCAGCGTTAAAAACTTTTAAAAATAAAATACCTGCCATTTACAAGGGTCGAAGGTACCTTCAAGTGCAGCTTCTGTTAGTAACAGTTAATAAGTGTTTCGTCGCTAACCTTAGGAATTTTGTATGGATGCTAGCGCCACGCAGTGGAAACCTCAGACAACAAGGCTACGATGCAAATGAGAGAGAATTTTATTTTTAAACTTCGCGCGCAACATACTAGTTGAGCTATTATGGATGAGCTTGAAGTCACCTTCAGCAGAAGTTAATGACATTTTTTTACATTTTTAACGCTGCAAAATAAAGTATTGCGATTACTCCGTGAGTTTCTAATAGAAAATTTAATGTAAACTCCGAATTTCAACAGTTTAAAAGTTGATCTTTCTGTTTTTTTGAGTTTTTTAAAAAGGAACCGAACCGAAAACGGAAACCAATGGGGTCTTTACGGGTACTTTGTAGAGGCTCCATTCGATTCCTTCGGTCCGCCAGGGCACATTCGGAGATGTACTCATTCTATAGTTTTAAGATATTCTGAACAGGAGAACATAACCTCAAAAAAATAAATTAAGTTCAATTCGTGATTTACGATTGACAGAAGAAACGCATTAATCGTTTCAAGTTCCCAATGAAATGCAGTTTGAAGGATGTCAAACTGAATGGAGAAGTGCAGGTTCCCTTTTACAGAAACGAATCTGCATCATACAATTGATGTTTGATGAATTGTATACTGCAGATTAGGTTCTTCATTATTCAATTGTAGTGAATGGGAAGTGGCTGTAAATAAATTTGAATAAGAAAATGCAGATAAGTTATGGACGTAAATGAATTGGATTTTTAAGATTCAACAATTTCCATCATAAGAAACCTATTTTATAAATATGAATTGCGTAAAATAGTACGTATATCAGATTAATTGAAATATTTTAATTATTGTCATATTTAAATTGTAATAAAATTTACATATATGTTAGCGAAATATAATTTTATATAAATAGAAAAATTTTCAATAAATTATACATATCACTGAATTAAATATTTGTGTTTATAATAAAAAGTAAACATGGACGCGTTTTTGGTTTGCACATGGTGTATGCGCAGCCGCTGTCTCTCTCTTTCGCAGTGAAGGAAAGAGGCAGATTATTCCGTTTTACGATACTATACTACGATGACTAGTCGATATTATAGTGATCATAAATTTAAAAAATAAAGTTTTGCTTTTTTTTTGCTCTGTAATTTTCTTTTGTGAATAGTATTATTACAATTAACCATCGTTTTTTAATCGGTAACGAAATATTTTTTGGTGAATCGTAAAATAACCACTTCTTCGATTCACTAGTACCTCTAACCTATCGTCAGCAATTTGCCATTTCTCTTTAAGATGCACATTTCTTACGACTTGAAATACGATTGAAACGCGGTCAATCGTTTCTTGGGTTGAGACGACCAATTCAACTCTGTAAAGAAGATCAGTTGTTTTACTAATATTTGTTCTTTACATTTCGTTGGAGAAGCTGGTCCCTCAGAACAATACCCAGATCCTATAAAGTTCCCCTGAAGGACCAAAGGAACCGAAAGGAGCCTCTACAAAGTACCCTGAAAGACCCCACTGAGCCCCCCTTCAATTCCTTCTTAAAAAAAAACTTTTAAATTGTTGAAATTCGAATTCTACGTTAAATTATCCATTAGATACTCACGGAGTAATCACAATATTTTTTTCACAGCGTTAAAAATGTTTAAAAAGTTCATTATCCAGATAACAATCGTGCTACGCACAGTGCTTGCATGCGTGCGAGTCACGATGTGCGAGACATAACGCACGCATGCTGTCTTCACGGGTCATATTGCTGTGATAGGTAAGTAGAGTGCGTGCGTAATGCGTCTCATATCGCCGTCGCGGCATACTTCACGTATGACTGCTTATGACAGGCGTCTAAGACGCACGCGTGCGTCCATTCTGCCGACAATTAATGATTAATCCCATAATAATAATCTAATTCAATCCTAGATATATTGTTAAATTGAAATATTTCAAATTCCTTTGTATGAAGAAAATAATAAAAATGATTAGTCTGCCTTTTCCCAAAATAAAATGTGAACAATTTCCAAATACTTTTTGTAACTTTTTGTATTTAAATTATTTTTTTCTTAAATGACGTAAGTAACATTATGATTTTGACTTACCTATTTTTCATAACTGCAATTTGTAATTGTATTTGCATAAGATTCAGAATTTCTGTGTAGGTTCAAGTATTAGCAGAAATGCATCTGTAATGTTTAATCGAATTTTTCTAACTTTGAGTACTTTTTTTCATAAATTAATATATTTTTTATCTAAAATTGAATTTTGATCAATTTTATAATGATGTTCATACTTTTAAGTTGAGATAACAAGTCTAAAAAGCGTGATGATGGCCGTGGCGCGACGTGTAAGGGTGCATTTATACCTCTGTCTGCCTGCCCGGTTCCAAAGATATTATGAAGGTGTATTTACGCGCTTGTCTTTATGCAGTCCACTCCCAGAGATGCATGTTTTCATTGGTATATAATTTTTTGATAAAATTGATATATTTGGAGAAAACATCGTTTAAAGAAATACCGTAACAATAAAAAGCCCTTTTTATTGACAACAAGTGATTTTTTCGAAAATTATTAAGAGACAAAAGGTACTCTATTACAGGTATACTCCAAGATGAATAAGAAGTTTTTGTTCAAAATGTTAATATTTACCAAGTTATTCGCATTTTCCTTCTTTTTCCCATTTTTTCAATCACCTGCTGTATCTTTAGCAATTTAAAAGAAGGTGTTCTCAAAATTAGTACACGAATAAAGTAAGTCTTACGCAATGAATTGGCGTCAGCCACTTTCAATTAAAACAATAACTTATTCTGCTATAAATAATCATAATCAGTGTCACGTTCTCAGCTTCTGATTATCGTAGAAAGTGGTAATAAAGATGAATATGATTATAAAAATTAAACAACAAAATCGCTTTACTTTAAAATACCCATTATTTATTATTGTTAAAGTTTATGTTTTTAATGCAGTTCTATAGCATTAAAAATGCAATCGTAATGCCTACGCCAATGACCCACACTGGGTCTGGGAAACTTGACATTCGTCACGGTAATAAAGAT
>NC_046661.1:63130591-63138551 GCF_010883055.1 Belonocnema kinseyi
AATATTAAAGAGCTATATATAGACAATTTATAGAATGAAAATTATAAGTAATAATTTTAGAATTACTGGAAAATATATGATACCGTAATATAAAATACTCATCGACTTATATTTGTGGTGTTTATTAAAAGAACCGAGTTTTGCAAAGTTATAAATGTAAAAATGTTTTAATTGGCAATTTACTTTCAATTCAAATGCTTCTTGTCCAAGCTAAGTTTACCATCAGTGCGCCTCGAAGGTGTACCGAAAGTTGCATACAGCGCTCCAAGTGGCTCTTGGCAAACTATATCGATTCGTGCTTTCTACGGGGAGCGGTGGGTAGAGGGGAAGTGACTTTTTTCGCCGGTCGCGCCGTCTATATTTATGGCGGGCAACTAAGCCCGCACCGCATTTACGTTTATAATATCTTTGCTTGGAGTCATGGACATAGGAAACACGGGACTAGGCATGCCATCCTAACTTGGGCGAGCGCGGTTGAATCCACGGGATGGGGGAGAATTCCATGAGTGGGGAGAGCCGCCATCTTATGATGTGCTATTTGATTATGCGTACAAGAATTTTTGCCGACAAACTGTGCATGAAAATATAAACATGTGGGCGCTGCCATGTTTGTCGCAGGACATCAATAGGTGGCGGACCTCCCCCCTCATCGCATCACCCCCGCAATGGCATGCCTAGTCACTTGTTTCCTATGTCCATGCTTGGTGTGAACCGACGCCCCCCACCATACTCACTGCATTGGCGCGAATGGAAAGGGAAGCCAACTGTCGCACTAGATCCAAGATGTCAGAAAGGTCGTGTGCCCTAGGGTGCCGAATCTGATTGGTTGACTTTTTTTTACTTGCGCCTGGCGGGACCATGCTTTGTTGGATCATGCTGTATTCCTTATTTATCCAAAGGATATAATAGTTACATCTCGTTATACATATAACATGAAGTGAAAATTCTCTTTGAATGTACCTTTTAATGTTGGAAGATCTACATATCTGTAAACAAATTCTCCGCGTATATGTATTTCATTAGCACATTATAGGGAAACATAATGATTTTCCAGTTCTAAACAATAAGTATGTGAGTTAAACAGTCAAGTGTTATTATTCATGAAGCCATAAAAATACAGAATTTGCCGATCATTAGCATCAAAATACTAAAATATAATGTAAAATATCTCTGGAAGCGTAAAATTATACGTGGTTTATACAATGACGGTAAATTCTGCGATAAAGCCGCAGTTCCATGAGTGTAGAAAACGGCGACGTAAAGCATAAACTCTTGAGAGTGAAAGAGATGGACCGATCTATTTGTCAGTTTCACTCTCATGAGTTTCTGCTTAACGCCGACGTTTTCTGCCTACATTGGACGGTACTTTGATGCAACTTTTATTGCTGCCGGATCTATGGGAATTTTGGGGTAGGTACCTTCTTGTCTGTGATCTTAGTATGCCACAATCTAGCTTTAAAAAATCCTAACCTCTTCTATGAATTTTAAAGCTGATATTTTTGTCAACTCACATTCCCTTCTGGTCTGCTTTAAAAGTGGGTTTCAACTTGAGTTACGTAAATCATAAATTACCAGATTTACCAAATTGACGGTAAATTGTGATTTGAAAGATTAATAAGAATGCGATATTAGTATCTCCGCGACAAAACATAAACTTTAACAATAATAAATAATGGATATTTTAAAGTAAAGCGATATTGTCGTTTAATTTTTAAAATCATATTCACCTTTATTACAACTTTCTACGATAATCAGAAGCTGAGAACGTGACACTGATTATTATTATTTATAGCAGAATAAGTAATTGTTTTAACTAAAAGTGGCTGACGCCAATTCTTTGCACAAGACTTACTTTATTCGTGTACTAATTTTGAGCACACCTTCTTTTAAATTGCTAAAGATACAGCAGGTGATAGAAAAAATGGGAAAAAGAAGGGAAAATACGAATAACTTGGTAAATTTTTAACATTTTGATCAAATACTTCTTATTCATCTTGGAGTATACCCGTAATAGAGTACCTTTTGTCTTTTAATAATTTTCGAAAAAATCACTTTTTGTCAATAAAAAGGGCTTTTTATTGTTATGGTATTTCTTTAATCGATGTTTTCTCCAAATATATCAATTTTATCAAAAAAATGATATACCAATGAAAATATGCATCTCTGGGAGTGGGCCAACTTTTGCTTCAAAATTTTTCCTGTAAAATCAATTTCAAGAAATTTCACCTGAATCTCCGGCGACTTCGAAGCCGCCTGGCAATACTTTTGCATCCAGGTAAGTGCCTGGAAATGCACAGGTGCTATTTCTAATGTCAGCCCCTTCATGTACACCAATTATCAACCTTATCCGAGTCACGTTCGTTAACTGCCAAAAATTCGCACCTTTGACAGGTCGCCACAGGTAAACGCATCCACTCACACCTGCCAGGCACCTATTTTTACGTTCCTCATCATCAGACGAACATCTCATGTGAAAATTGGCCTTAACCGTATCACGTTCCCATTTACGTTGTGAGGCCACGGTCTATAACCACTTGAACTACCATATGCACAAAATAGGGTATAGCCTCTCTACAGAGTGCAGGAGATGTGGCAGGGTTGATGAAACATCCTTGCATGCACTATGCCAGTGCCCGGCGTTAGCTAGACTCAGGCATTAAACCCTTGGTTCCCATTTCATGGTACCTGAGGAAGCTACAATGCTGTCGGTGATTGACATACTGGGCTTCATCAAGAGGTCTGGGGTCAACTACTGACAGCGATGGTTAAGTGTGAGGCACAGAAGGCTTTATAGCTTGACCTCTATAGGGGATCTCTGCCCGTGATATAACTGACTATAGTAGTAATTTCTTATAAAGTAAAAAACATTGTTTTTTGAGAAAAAAGTTTAAAACAAACGAAAAATAATTATTTGAACAAAAGGTTTTTGTAATTAAATTTTTCTTACTTTCTCTTCTTACCAATTTAAAAGAAAATTGCTTTTTTTTTATTAAAAACTAACCAATTTTTGGAAATTGACAAAAAGCGATATTAAGTTAATTTCCAAAAACATTTTTAAAATAAATGTTTTTTTTGTGAGATTTAAAATTTTTTCAGTAAAGTAATGGTTTTTAATCGAAATACCATCAGTAATATTGTTTTGATTCTAAGTATCATAGAAAAAGTTTTCTGTGTCTCCAGAGATCTGATTTTTGGCACATCTACAATGTGCAAAACCACCTGGAGATAAACCGCAAGTGAATCTTAGTTTTTTCTGCGCACAAATCTAGACTGCTGACTAATATTTTTAAATTGCCAATTTCGCATTGTTACTAAATTAGTGTAATGAATTGTGGAAGCAGATTCGAAGTCCAAATATTGAATTTTTTATTATTTTACATCAAGTTTTAACTTTAATCATGAATGCTTTCGGTACTTTCATTCATTTATGATGAATGTTCAATGAACATCAGACATCAGAACATCAGAACATCCAAACCTTCTTGAATCAATGCTAAGAATTTACGGTCTTTCCCAGCGGCATTAAATGTGTCGAAACGTTTTACGACCAATTTTATGTTTGACTGTATTACTATCTAACTTTCCATTCTAGTTAATTAAACAAAAATAATAATTGTTAGGGTGTCCATGTATCTGGTCTCAATACATACATTAGCGATTTTTTTTTTTAATTTAAGCTCATGTCTACATGAAACAAGATATCGAGTCGAAAGTTAGTGAAATTAAGTAAAGTGTACTATGGAGAGCTTATCTAGTCGTAAGTGTTTATAAATGTAAAATATAAATGTATAAAAAGCAGTGTTCGTTTTGTAAATACAAACACGTTTGACGATATACAATTATTGAGTAAATATATTTCCTTCTCACAACTTGAAACTTGTTGTCTCATTATATGTGGACCAGAGTTTGTAAAAAGTATAAGTGCCGATAATATATATATTTGCTTGCTGAACATTTTTCTTGCTACAAATTGTCACCAGGTTCGAAGTCTGCTTCATAGAATGATTTTAATTTTAATTAATTTGTACACTGAATCTCTCGGACTGCACTATCCTAATTTCTTATAATAATAAATCTGTGTGAATAAGGGTTGATGATTTAAATATGTCACCAAACGTTTTCATATTTTGGTATTTTAAATAAAAAGATGTATATTTCTCCTTCAATAATTAGAAACCATAATTTTCTCTCTACTAATTGAAAACCTTTGTTAGGTGTCCAAGAATGTGCAAGTATATGTATTAAAGACAAGTTTATAATTTTATATGACTTAAAGTAATTATAGTTTACGTCGACACAAGATTTTTCAATGATTCAATAAATTTTGCGAAAATCAGTCCCCCTGAAACGCTAAATAAAATAAGGCAAATTGTCTCAAGCGGAATCCTGCTAAAGTATCTAGAAGAAATATCGGTAGATCGCTTCATCACAAAGGCGTTGATGATTGGAATAATTCCCAAGCCTGTCGGTTTTCGGCCGCCATACTTATTAGATAAATTTCCTTAAAATTGACATGCAACTTTAAAATACAAAGATACGCAGGAAATACATTTTCGGGTTCGCGGATTAATAAATCAAGTTATCAGCATTTTCGTTGTTTTGTATAAATTAGTTTTAATCAATAATAATAATAATAATACGTTGAAAATGAATTCAAAAGAGCAATGAAACAACAAATTCTTAATTATTATTAATTAAATACACCAATTAAAGTGACAATTATTACTTCAAAAAAAATTTAAAGTTTAATGAATAGTATCGAGTCTCGAGTAACTAAACGCATCCCAGAGGATGCTCGACCCATGAAACAATTAAAATGACAATTGACCCCATATTAGCGCTATTTTATTGTTAGTATAAAGTAAACACCAGAACTTACTCGAGGAGTCCGGAAGATGTTGAGAATTCTCTCAGAAGGCCTTCGCGGAGAATTCAGTGTCCATGGTGATAAAAGATAGTCGAATAAATTTACAGAGTATCCTTCTCAAACTATTAAGACAGAATGAATCCCGGAGTCCTCGAGCAGGTCAAGTAACCGAACAGATAGATTACAGCGCACGCGCGAGAGATCGGAAATAACCAATCTGCCGCCCATTAAAGCTTTCAAACCTTCGACTTTCAACGGCAAACTAAATTATATGATTAGAAATTTTTTCGTTGGGTCGCGGACTAAGAACAATAAATTGACCATTTTCGGAATTTAGCTTAAAGTTCGGAACAATAGAGAATTTTTTCCGATAGCTTCAGAAATAAGAGCTGTTATAAATCATCTGCTGGTCGGTCGTTGATTTATGACCCTTTTTGGCAAGCATATCTCTAGAACCACGGTACAAACAAGGAAAAAAATAGAAAGAAAGGCTCCTTCCTTCATTTTAGGATTCTGACCATGTAGATAGACAAAAGTGTATTTTTAGGCCTGCCGGCCTTAAAAAATGTGCTTGCTTACTCTTCCATTTTTACAGAACTTTCTCATAACTACTTTTTAAAAACTAAAATCCATCCACGACATATCTCTAAGAGCGCTCGCCCTTATAGCCTTGCCTTCCTCGCTTCGCCTCGCACACATGTCCCTACTTTCTCCCTTCGCTTCACATTGCAAACCTCTACTTCCTTAGCTAATACCTAATACTTATCTACTATTTACAATATGTACAATTTTCTTAAACTTACTTCCTCTCCTATTTACGATATTTCGTTTTCCATTCCTTTTCTTCCTTCTCTTCTTCTTAATCTTACCCAACACCCCCTTTACGTATGCTACTGCTCTTTTGTCCCTCCCCTTCGTACAACAATACCTCCATACGTACCACACTTCTTTCTACATCTCTGGAAAGTCAGAACTTGTTAAAATCTTCCATGCTCCAGCATCTCATCCTCGCTATAAGCTCCGGAATTCCTTTCTCTCCTTTCTCTCTTTTCTCACACATATTGCGCCCCCCCCCCCCACATAATCCACCCATAGCGTCTGTCAAACCTTGACTCTTATTCTCTTCACCCCGCCTGCCTTCTCACTCTCCATGTCATTCTTCTTAACCATCTCACATACCTTCCTCCTTTGTGCATTTTTCTCACCTAATCCATCTGCAATCCATTTGTTCTAAAATATCATTCCCTTTCAACCTCCATATTCCTACCCCCTCTACTGTTCTCCCTTTCCAAACAGCACTCCCCAACTTGCTTACTTCCTCCCACTGTCCAAAATTTCTCTTCATATTTACACACTTGACGCATACTTTTCTTGTATTCTGTTTACCTCCTCTCTTTCCTTCCATCTTCATACCTTCACTCCATAGAATAAGACACTCATCACTAGAGACTCGAACAATTTCATTCTTCTCTTTTATATGACCATCGACTTCCTCATTCCTCTGAAACAGGAAGCTAAAGGTGCACAGACTCTTTTACCTCCTGTATCATCTTTCCCTTCTACTTCCACTCAACTCCCTTATCTCTTCCACCTCCTTTACTGAACACCATAACATTTGACTTGTCCGCATTTAACTCTAAGCTATTTTTGCCCAAATATCTTCAACCTTTTCATCATCTCGAGTAAAGGCTCTTTGCTAGCAGCACTAAGTCATCTGCATATGCGATTGACCCTCCAAGATTCCCTCTCCCCTCTCACCCTATCTTTCGTCTGCTCGTACACCTTCCTTACCCTCTCGATCAGGCCTTTCTCCTCTCCTCTTTCTTCCATTGCATCCCACAAACTCCCCATATTCACCGAAGGGAACGTACCTTTTAGATCTACAAGAAACGCGTGCAGTTTCGCACTCATTTTAGCTAATTTCTATATCCACAACGTGCTGCAAGATGCAAATATTGTCGATAGTATTCTTTTTCCCATATTCATATTCATTAGCGTAATTCCTCTTTAATTTTCCTGCCTCCTTCTATCCCCTTGTTTATACAGTGGTACAGTCAACCCCTCCATCCACCCTCTTGGGAATCCCTCCCCATTCCATACTTTTTTCGCTTCCCCTTCAGCCTCTCCCTTACATCTTGTGTACCAAACAGCCACGCTTCGTTTTCTACCTCGTTCAGCCCTGCTGCCTTAGACCTTTTCAACTTCCTTAGCTGCTTCTCTATCTCCTTGTCATTCAGCTCCTCTCCATCTTCCTCCCTCGTTCTTCTAATCTCCCCATCTCTCTTCCGCGTATCTAATACCCGAAATGAATCTTTAAAAAATTCCCCCCATTCCTCACTCCCAATCTTCTCACTTATCCCAACCCTACGTTTCCTAAACCTATTAATTATCTTCCACATGCCCCCTTCTATCTTAACACTTCTCCACTCCTCTTGTAGATCTTTTTCCTTTTCCTGCTCTTCTTACCAATTACCATAAACTCCTTCACTTCTACTTACTCCTCCCTTTTCGCAGTTTCTTCCTTCCACTTCCTGTACTTCCTTTTCATCTTTTTCTTTATCAATTTAAATTCCCTATGCAACCACGGCTTCACAATTCTTTTCTTTTTCTCTCTAAATACCTTATTTTGCATACACCCTTTCACTTTCTCTTTCGGATCCTTTCATATCTCTTCCATTGACTCTGCCCCAAAGCTTACCTTTCCCAACTACTCCTGATACTTCTCTATCGCCTCCCTCTTTCCTACCACCCTCTCCCCTAACGACCCTTACCCACCCTGCCTTCCGCCATCCTCCCCTTTTATCCACAAACTTAATGGTAGATGGTCTGATTCCATATTCGCGACGATGGAAATTATTCGATCGGCGTGGCACATGTTGAATAATCAGAATTTTGTAAAAATACATATTTTTCTTCTTTACCTGCGTCCGCGATTAAAAAAAACATGCAGGACGTAAATTTCTCGTCGTTGACCGTGCAATTATGTACGGGTCGTAAGTCAACATACACAGTCAAAATTATATTTTGAGGTTTGTCTTAGGGCCTAAACTGTTCCGTTGAATTCAAACATCCTTTATAATTATTAAAAATAGA
>NC_046661.1:63138651-63151794 GCF_010883055.1 Belonocnema kinseyi
GTTGTATATTATATATACTAGAATTTTTTATATAATAACTCTTTCGAAATTTCTACGTTGTTTAATATCCAAAAAAAGGATGAAGTCCATATGACGTACAAAACAACAAACGAAATGCGCAACAAATGGCAAAAGGTCGTTCGGGCGTCTCGTAACTCATCGATTGGCAGGACTTGCACTCGCTAGATCCAAATGATCCAAATTAACATCCTGCAAATAATTCTGCGGCGTTCACCCGTGCGGAATTACTCCCTAACTATAGAAAAGCACACATCGTCAAAATTTACATAGACTTTCGTATACTTAACGTCCAAGCAAGTTTATCACCCTACGTAAATTTACTATGTCCCACGTCGATCGAATAATTTCCATCATCGTATGTAGTAATTTCACAGTCGACTGCAAATAGAACAACCTTCATTTTCTTTTCACATTGTCACCTGAAGTGAAATCACATTAGATTGCAAATAAGTCTGTAGTATCGTAAATTAATAAGGTCATATATTGTAATTTGAAAATAAACTGCACGTTTAATTACTAGCTTATTGTAAATATCACCAAAGATTTTTTTACAGTGCAGTCTATCACCGATATCCTCATATTACTCACATACGTGCATTCTCCCTTTTCGTCCCCTGTCACCGTACCATTCGCCACCGCCCAGTATCTATCCGCCACCCAGTCTCTTCGAATCTCCCTTTCTTTATTTATCATCTTATTCTTCGTTTTCTTTTCGAAATTCGGTACAGACACGGGAAGGGGATTTCTCGTAATAAAGCGATTTCTCGAATTTAAAGGGATTTCTCGCATTAAATTCCCTCCCCTTATACCACCATACCCTTCTCTATATATCTTCTGTAAGTCTTCCATCCTTTCTTTAATCCTTTCCATCCCATCCTTATTGTGTACTGTCACAAACGTATACGTTACCCTTCTTATCTTTACTGCCTTCATTTGCACGCCCTCCCCCTCTCCATGAACTTCTTCTTTGTAATCTATCCCTAACCCCTGTTCTAATTACCCCACTAGACCACCATATCAAGTTCCTGAATATACGTCCAGAAATCCTCATCTTTCTTCTTTACTCCTGCTACGTTCCAGTACGGCACATTTAACAATCTTCTACCGTGCTTTGATCCGACCCCCTATTTCCCACGAAACAAATTCCCCTATACTTCCTTCACCACCTCCTTCTCTTCGTCCCATACCCGCATTTTCTTAACTATTTTTATTTTCCGATACCCTACCTTTACCGCTCTTCCTTCACTACTCTCCCTCCTAGCCCTGCCTTTTAGCATTCTCTGCACATCCCTTTCCTTCCTGGTCAATTCTTAATTGATGAAAACCTTCTTGTCGGTTATCCTATTTTTGTTTCGAATTACCCCTAACTTTTTTTCTCAGCTTTCCAATTCCACAACCGCCACTTTATTCTCCTTTCTCCCCTTTATCTCGCTTTTCTCCGGACTATCTTTGCCGTCTCTTCCTCCTTAAGCGATCCTCCTCTCACTTGCGCTAGACGTTCTCTCCCTCGCCTTATCGCTTCCTTTGTTCCACTTTTTCTCTCTCCCTGACGAGCCATTCGACATAGTGCCACGCACAGCTGGCCGTCGTCGCCTGTTGAAAATTTTCTCCCCGCCACTGTCGCGGACCACCCCAAATTTACCCTTTTTTTGTTCTATTCCAACCCTCACAGCCCCTGAACACGCCCTTTCTCTCCCCTAACAACCCCCAGCACTACGAGAACCACCCTTGTCCGTGATGAAGGCCCTAACTTCAGAACACAAAGCTACCACGCTCCCTTTCCAACCTAACCTTGCTTTCCCTATTTAGCCAAATCCCACCCCACAACTAATTTATTAAATTTTCAAAATTCTAATCTACAAAATTCTAGCCACTCGTACGAACATTACAATTTTTAAGGTTTTTATTTATTTTTTATTTTTGAACTTTTAATCTGAACTAATTCCTTCAAGAGATTCTTTAGTTCAAAGTAAAAACTAGAGTTTTGAAGGGTTTGACTGGATGCGTGGCTGATTGTTTTTGATGAACAAATTTTGTTAGTAAAGAAGTACAAATTTATGCAAACTTTGTATTATTAATAATTTTCATGTTATGTTTTTTTTCGACATGATCTATAATTAATATTTATTGCATAAATTTATTCATGAACAATTAAAGGCAAAATACTTGGTTCAAATACTTTTATCAACATACTTTTTATTTGAAGTCCTGTTCAGTTATATATAAGTGAATCTTCCGGATTTCCGTATCACCGTATAAATTCTGGGTTTACGTTCTGATTTCCCGGTTCCCACTATTAAAGAATTTGCAGAAGGACAAACGAGCGCTTAACTCAACGCTTTTCCTGGCACTCGGCGCGAGATCCTAATACTCACACATGTGTATCTCTATTTAAGCGAAATTAAAGTTAATTATGTTTCATTTTTAAATATTTGTTATCTTATGTTTACCTAACCACTTGCGTGATCATCATTGTGTTCGACTCTAATCCGAAACAGCGAAAGAAGATTTATTCAAAGTCTTAGATAGATTCATTGAATACTAACGGAAATTCGTACTTTTGTAAAATAGCATGCGAAGCCGTAACGATTGCACTGATAACCCTGAGCTCCGGCAAGAAGCGTACTAGCAGTTGGGCTTCCTTTGTGTAATCGTTAAGGCGATAGTATATTACAAAATATATATTTTCGCCATTTTTTAATTAATCTATCTCAAACTTTTCAGAAATCATTTTTCTTCTATATAAAACTTCCTCGCTACAAGGATAGACACGGCATTCCTAGGTATTGACATTTTAATACCTTTGAATGCAAGCCTTCTTACCGGGCATGGCGGAATAAAGATCGTAGAGGATTTTTGGGGCTTTTTGAGGTCTTTCAAGACTTGAACCGTGGAAGATTTAGGAAAGAACATGATGTAGAGATGTAGTTGTTGATGAGCAACGACATATCAAAACATTTGAAAAATTTCATTTATTGTTGATAATTTCGATGAAAATTCAAATATCCGTTCTTTTAGGCGTTGACAAAAAACACCTACAATAATTTTTGAAAACCACAAACAACTTGGCGATATCAAAACAGATTTTTAAACTTAATGTTTGAAAATAATCCATTTTTGATATTCTTGACATTTTATTTCGGCAGCTTACAATGTTCTCTAAAAGCCCTGTCAATATAAAAATGAGGTTTCTCTACGTTTTAGAGAAATAATTAAAAACATACGCCGAGACGAAACACAGAATATGAAAAACCATGTTAACAATAGACGAACATTTTATACTCACATGCATGAACTTCAATGTTCAGAATCTCGGACGTTGGGGAAAAAATCAAAAGTTTTTTTTTTTTTAATTTACTTCAAAAAAGTGTTTTAAAATATCAAAAAGTTTTTCATTTTTTTTTTAAAAGATATTTCGTAAAACTTGCGTCTTACTATGAATAATTGAAAAAATCAGCTTCATAACATTAAAATAACCAAAGTTATTAAAGTCTAAAAGGATAAAAATTTTCAATTTTGAATGTCTCCTAGGTTTTTTTAATTTATCAAAAATAATTTTTGGAATTTTCTTTCAACTGTTAAGAGAATGCATGCTAGAGTTTTTATTAAAATAAATGACAATAGGTTAAATTCCTCAGATCATTTGACATGGAATTTCTCTGATGTAGAGTCGCTGAAAGAATTATCTTTAACAGGAATGGCTCTTGAAAACTGTGTGCTGCGCCACTTGAAGAAATTAGATATCCCGTTGAGTATCTGCGTACATCGGGACGCACAGTTAGTAATGTTAGGATGTCTGAACAGCGTGGTTCATTGCGATCCTACAGAAAGAACTTGCCAACGCAATGAAGACGCCATATAGTAATCACAAACCGAATGTTAACTCTAGATCTTTTGTGGCATATAAGTTTGTCAAAAAATAATAAGCAAAGATATGTTAGTGACGTGGTTGCATTTTAAATTTCACATAATGAAAAAATTACTTTCGGTTATTTTTTTTCTCTACTTTCTCAATCAGAGCATAAAATTACATCGATTTACGATGTTTAAAAAATATCACTTTTGATGACCTCATTACGGCCCTTTCAAAAAATAATATACAATTTATGTCTTAGTTCCATCCATAAGAAGCGTAACTTTTATCGATTTCAATATTCACGATAAAAGCACGGTTTACTAAAATAGAAACTGCGCACAATGACCTTTTTACTGAAAGTACTATGTGAAATGAAGAATATTCAAAATTTGTTTTAATTTCAATCAAGAATATTTGGAAAATCTCTGACAGCCACTCGTCTCTGCTTATCTCCAGTGCTATTTTGATCTAAGATTGTCGCTTATTTCCTACTTACTCGCTTCCAGTTGTGCGATCGCGCAAGGATTGCCGATCCTTTCCAAGAATCATAATAGTGTCTAATTAAAACTAGGCCTTATCTTTCGTAAATGGACCCAAAACGCGTTCCATTAATTTGGAAAAATAGAAAGGTGCATTTATCAGTCAAAACACCTTGCGAGTGAATTCTCCGGTATCATCTGTAGTTATTATACAGTCTACTCATACCTTTTTAGTCAAGGGGACTTGCATATATCGATAGGTGAGTGGAAGATCCTAGTGTCTGATTTATATTTCTAGAGACGTCGCATCTCGCTAACGGTGCCAATAGATTCTATTGGAACCGTGAGCAAGATATGACGTCTCTTGAAACAAAAATCAGAAACTACGTTCTTCCGCTCACCCGGTGATATCCCATTAGTAAATCTAATTTTATAAATAAATTACAATTTCTGAGTTTCGACAAACTGTTTATCTATATTGGGAAGCGGAAAGTGTTCTTTCTGTTTGTTCAAAGAGCGATAGTCTACTACTAAGCGCGGTTCGCCATTTTCTTTTTTATTAAAAATACTAAACTCATGCTCGCAAGAAGGAACTTACTAACCCTAATTCCCATTATTTGTTAACATATATCATGAGGGCACCTTCTTGGAACTCATACAGACAGCGCTTAGCACATTATAAAAAGAGTGCAAAGAACCGTTGTTTGTCCGTTAACCCGGACAAGACGAAACTCATGTATTTTACCAGAAGAAGGAAGCTTTCTGGCTTTAGAAATCTTTATTTCTACGGTAAAGAAAGCTAATATATCTGTTTAAGCCTGTAGATGAGCAGTAAGGAAAACATGGTGCTAATGACCCAGGATTATTTTCAGGTTATATACAAAGATAATCAGGCTGATAACAGCATATGCATAAACTATTTGGTTACAAAGGACTGATCTAATCAGTGCTATAAAACAACTGAAAAGTCTCCAAAGGGGTTTCTGCTTGGCAATAACTAATCCTATAAAAATAACCCCAACAGCAGCTCGTGAGGTCATTCTGGATATCCCACCGTTGCACCTTGTCGTAAGGAAGTTTGCGACAGCAGTAAGCGCATGTTATGCGAGGATAATATTCTCGCAAATAGAAACTGAAGTTACGTTAAGCAAATTATTATTCATGAAACCCTTGAAGGTCATCTTCCCTAAAAGAGAATAATGCTATAATGAAGGGAGAAAGGAAGAATTATTTAAACCAGAAGGTCATGTTTGGTACACATATGGCTCTGAAGACTTCTTAGGAATAGCCATTCAGGCTTACCTGGAGCAAATTTGTAACCGGGCTTATGAAGGCCAATCCATTTAAATTTGTTCTAATAGTCAATCAGCACTTATGGCTCTTACACCTGCAGAGTTTACTTCCACACTAGCCTGGATTTTCCTTTAAAATCTTCTTAAGGCTGCCGGTAAAAACTCGGTCAGTATGATCAGATCAGTGCTCCCAACATGGGTACTTTGCACTACTGCGCCTGCAATGCATAAAGCGCTTCATTGGCTGCCGTTCGCGCGCTTATTTGAAATATTAAAAAATTCGATCTTTTATTTATTATTAATAATTAAAGATTAAAATATTTTTATAGGTTAATATATTAAAAACTATCCACTTACCACTTTGAAATATTAAAATAAAATTATTTTTAATTACTTCATAGACCCTGAATCTTACTGCCATATCTCTTACGCATCGGGGAAAGAAGCCATTGGTAAATGACTCTCAGAGAATTATGCGATATATTAAAAGGATCCAAAAAATGGTGCATTCTATGAATTTAATATTTGGTATATGTACTAAGAGGACTAATAAATTCTTGAACATTGAAAGAAGGCAGATGAATGTCGTGTTAGAGATCCTTAATGGACACTGCCGACTGAAAAATCACTTGACCAACATGATAATTGGAGACAACCCTCGCTGTCAAAGTGAGGTTTTTGTGAGAAGACAGTTCATCACGTACTTCGTGTGTATGATGTACTGGAATGCCGTAGAAACGAATACCTGGGCTATAAAAAATTCATCATTTTTATAACACACAACCTGCCCTTTACTAAATAATAACTTTAAAAAAAATCCACCTTAAGCCGAGCGCTAGTCCTTTCTCGGGACAGATTCAAGAAAAATACCGTACACTTCAAAAAGCAAGATAACCCAAAATGTATAGAAAAGCACAAAATAACTCAAAACGTGGCCCTTCACAGGTCAGTAATATGGAATTCTTAATTTCAAACCCCACAATTCCTACTCTGTAAAATTTCACAATAACGGACACAGGTAGAGGAGTCGGGTTTCATTGAATTGGCAAAACTCGATTTCGAAATAATAATTAAGGTTGATTTCTTATAATTATTTTCCAAGGACTTAGGTGTACATTTATAACAATATGAACCGTGGCTTCAATGAAGATTCTACCATTCGATAGTCTCTATAATACTTAGATTACGCAAATCACAAAGCAACAATCAATTCAAAAAGAAAAATAGCCCTCAGAATTACAATAATAATTACATGGAATTAGGGGGAGGGTCGAATGTAATATAATTCTAAAGGGGAAAGGCTTACTTTTTAGGACGTATTTTTAGGCAAGATTAAGTACGTATACGGAAAGGGGAAAATAATCTCTGCTAGTACAATTTTAGAGGAACATCGGAAAACTGATAGCACAATGAAATATTTCAAGATACAAAAAAAAGCTATTTTAGAGTTTCAATCATCGATAGGGAAAAGGGCAAGTGATCTCTGCTAGTACAATTTTAGGAGAATAACGTAAAACTGATAGTACATCGAAATATTTCAAGATACAAAAGAAAAAGCAATTTACAGTTTAAATTATCAATAGGGGAAAGGGGAAATGATCTCTGCTAGTACAATTTTAGGGGAATACATTCTGTCATATTTATGGGGTTTAATTCAAATAAAAGAGTGAGGCACATGATTTTCGACTCGGCACTCCGTTAGAAATAATTTACAGACTCCTAATATACAAAGCACAAAACACAATCGTAAAATGATTAGCAATTACTCAGTTTGTGGTTAATACCAGTGGCAGTGTATTTATTTCAAGATCTTATTGAGATGACGCGTTTCGGTACAGATCTGTACCCTTATCAAATCGTAGTTGCATTTCTTAACAAAAGTTTGTTGGAGCTGGTTTTCGAACTGAAGATAGTTGAACGTATTTGATAAATAACAGTGTTATTTATAAATACATTTTAAAATAATATAGTTTTTAAGAAGAGTTTTTGTTTGTAAATATAAATTGGAGTAACTCTATAACCACTAAAAAATTCTGAACTTTTTTTGAAATTTATGACATTTCTGTAGATTATGTTTGTATTTGTGTTAAAAATAATTGTAGATCATTATGAGAAGGTATTCTTTATAATCTCAGGAGTAAATCCTGGATTATTTTAAGTTGTTTAGTTACATTTTAAGAAAGTAATTAGAGACAGACAAGTGACACTTATGGGTTCAAATTATATTTTATACAATTTTTTAATATTTTATATATTATATCAAATTTCAACCCATACTTGTTACTTGTCTGCCTCTAATTACTTTCTTCAAATATAACTAAACAACTTAAAATAATCCAGAATTTACTCCTGAGATTATAAACAATACCTTCTTATAATGATCTACAATTACTTTTGACACAAATACAAATCTTATCTACAGAAATGTCATACATTTCAAAAAACTTTCAGAATTTTTTAGTGGTTATAGAGTTACTCCAATTTATATTTACAAACAAACAAAATTCTTCTTAAAAACTATATTATTTTAATATGTATTTATAAATAACACTGTTATTTATAAAATACTTCCAACTATCTTCAGTTTCCAAAACCAGCTCCAACAAACTTTTGTTAAGAAATGCAACTACGATTTGAAAAGGGTACAGATCTGTACCGAAACGCGTCATCTCAATAAGATCTTGATATAAACACGCTGCCACTGGTATTAGCCACAAACTGAATAACTGCATTCATTTACCTGTCCAAAACTAAAATAATTTTCTTTAAATTATTTTATCAAACGTAAAATAATTAGTCCTATTCTTTCCTTATTCTCGAGAAGCGGTATAGTCCTTGGGAAGTCGAGGCTAGCAGGGTGGCCAACTGCATTCCTGTGCGAGATTTGAAGAACGGAAATCCATGCTTCGAACGGCAGATGTGATTTTGGACTCCATGACTCCCAAAACAATAGATAAGATAGACGGCATCAACAGTCGGAAATAACATAAAATATAAAAGGTGGCGAAATTACCTAGTTTATCCATAATTAACCTGGTAATCTCCTTGGTCCATTTTCAACAGAAACATTTTGTGGATCTCAGTCGGCCAAAGAGAGAGCAGATACAAAAATTGAGGAGGAGAAAGTCAGAAGAGAATACGCTGAAGGTCACAAGACAGAAGAATCCTCGCTAAGGTGAAGGTGATGACAGACCGTAGTCGATGACGCAATGTGAGATCGTGGAGACCTTCAAGATTCACCACTCAAGACCGCAAAATTCAAAAGCTCTCATAACGATTTTAGGAATAAAAAAAAGAAACATAGCCAAATAAATCCTAAATCTAGAAAAAAAATAACAATAAAGAGTGCCGAATTTACTCTTAATGCAAACTAAGCGTATTTTACTAAATTTTTCTTAGATAACTTTATTTTTGTGATCTTCGGCAAATCCGCAACATCACAGTGTGTTGAATGACTGTGAAAACAAGCAACATTGAAGTTGAGATTCTTGTAATTCGAAACATAAAACACAAAGATAAAGAAGTCGGCTTCTTGATTTAGATGAATCTTACCTTCAAGAAGAAATTGATGCTCGCAAAAATGTTCCATCTTTCCAAATTTCCAAATAGAAAGTAAAACGTCAACGATTCTGGTTTTCAATTGTTTTCCTTGTGTATTGTCATAGTTATTTTCTTTGCATTTTAAACATTTTAAGATTTTTTAATATTTTATACAACATTAGAAACCGTCGAACATGTTTTACTGGTAATATTATGCTATCAAAAATTTTCCGAATGAAAATCTAATTTAAAAAAAGCAAAAATTTTCATATATCTCTACATGTCAAAAACTAAAAAAAATGTCAAAAACTCTAGTATATGTCCTAAATGATGGTCCATTTTTTGTTATATTGGTATATTGGTATATTCTCTCTCTACCTATAAAGGTATTCTTGACAGGGTGTTCCTTGATGGTCCTGATTTTTCACCCTCCGATTTAGACTTAAATGCTACAGTAGGAAAAACTCAAGATCCTACCACAACCGTTGGCCACCGCGCACTTCGATGACCGTATTATATCTGACTCTAAAATTTCTTCTGATTTTACAATACACTTTCAGACCCCGTACCTTCACAATTCCGGAAATAAAACACTGTCCTTTTAATAAAAATCCTCTGTCATAGAGAATTTCCGACATTTGTTTACCTGCATGGATAATATCTCAGGACTCAGGCATATCTGTTCGCCCGAGGGTAACATAAGCGTGATGTCGAAAATTCCCATAAACTTTTTGGCTCCGATACGTATTTTGGGACTTTTAGAGCTTCGAAATTGTATTTAGGTTAGCCGCTGTTATGACAGTATGCGTGAATGGAGACTAGCAGTTGTCAGCACTAATTCCCCTCTAGTGCGAAGTTCACGAGTTGCAAGGTTTACAAAAAACGAAATCTAAGCTCGTTTGACAAGTTCAAACTGTTATTAATTGATTAATAAATTTAATAAATTAAAATTAGTTACACTTTCTGTAATTTGTATGCAACTGTGCACGTGTCCAGATGACATTTGTACAACTGTACACTTGAATCTAGAGGGGAAGTGGTGCTGACAACCGCTAGTCTCGATGCACGCACACTTCCACTAAAGCGGCTCACCTGCATACAATTTCAAAGCTCTGTGAGTCCCAAAATACGTATCGGACCAAAACAGTTTTTGGGGATTTTCGACTTCTTTTTTTTTATTATTCTACCAGCCCCTGAAACAATAAGTATAACTCGCAGGCACCCTATATAGGAATATATTAAGTCATGTTAAATATTTGGAGAGAGGGTAGTTCTATAGGACTTAGGTAGCTGCGTATGAGCCATCACTTACTGCCATATGTCCCTAGTATTATTAACTTAACCTTATTTAGTTTTAGATACTCGTAATGGGCAAGAATGAATTAAACGATAATAAACCAGAAGCAAGTGAATCGACGTTACTGAACCATAGCTCATTCGAAGCCAGCAAGATGTTAGAGGCAGCTTTATTGCAAATGGACGATATTATTTCAGGTACGATACATGTCTCTAGAATGTCGATGCAAAACTGAAGAACCGTGTAACATAAAATTGTGCTTTTATGCTTTTTAAAAATATTTACTTTTATGGCTGTACTTACCCGATTCCTACCATACCGACATTTTTTGACATCATTTTTATGATTACAGAAAAACTTATTTTTTTCTTTTAAACTGTTGAAATTCAGCACCGTACAAAAGTTCTTTAGTGCCTTTTATTTAATCTCACCAATTTTCAGCTTGATATTCCATTTCATGGGTACTTGAGCTCTTAAGACTGTAATTATTTTTCTTTCAAAAAAATCAGTTAGCTTTCATAGTGTATTTTGAGCCGAACTTTTATCTTTTTCTCCTCTAATTCCTTCTCTTTTTTTTCAATTGTATTCTTTTTATTAAGGAATGGGAGTTTTAATTTAAATTTGACATACGTTTAATATATTTTTTTGATTTATGATATTAGTACCCAGGTAAAGTAAATAATTAGCTCTGCGATATCCAGAGTATTCCAACCTGTGGGATAACCGGTAATGGTGCATACGCAACAACAAAATAATACAAAAATTCAAAAACAACAATGTTGCGCGGTTCTTTGTTGATCCCCCGCTGTGGCTGGGACGCCGCCAAACTGCCGGTTTTAAACCGTTTGTCTATTATACCGGTTGTTTATGAAGCTGTAATTATTTTTATTTCTAGGAGTATGTGCTGATGGGAGTGAAGTTAATAGCGAATGGAAGAATTCTGTTTTGAATGCAGCTGATAATTTAGTCACGGCTATTAAAAAGGCTCCAAGTCCTCTTCCGCTACCAGACCAGAACGTGATAGACGTTTTAGTGAAGTGGTTGCAACCTGTGAGTATTCTTTAGATATATAATTATTTAATTTTATTTTATATTAGCATTTTTACTTGAAAAAATAACTCTAATAACCAAAGACGGCCAAATTTAGACAAACACACGCAAATACTTCAATACAAAATTTAACAAAAGATTAAGTAAGAGAGTGGCAATATATGATAATGTAACTTCTATGCCTGTACACCGAGGAGATCGTTGACGTTTGCAACCGGTCGACATCAAAAGAATCTTCGCTAGTGCACAGCAATGCATAATACCGAACGGAATAACACTGTTGTTTGACTATTTGTTCCGTTTAATGGTCCTGAATCTCATTGAACATCTGCTCCTTAGTGGGAAAATAAAACTTTGGGCCGGGTCTCTCGGGGAAAAAGTAAAAGAATTTACGATACGGACGAGCGCGAAGAGCGCTTTGACGCTCGTGGCATATAAACGGAAACTTTTATCTCGTTCTACAGGCATCACCCATGCAGATTTCAAGGTTATTGCAGCATATCCCCATCCAGCCTGTACATGATTTCATGCAGGATAGCACGAACTTCTCCTGAACTACTCCATCGCTACTTTGGAGGAACATATTTTTTTTCGTCTTACAGAAGTTCTGTATTTTATTTATGACTTATTCAATATCTTTGAACGCCTCCATTTGTTTTTTGATAAATTATTTAAAATAATCTTACACAAATCAGGCTTCCGACTTGCTTCTTTGTCCACCCCCGTAGGCTCCGCATGCAGGGGTTAGGTTCCAATACTCTAAAAAGCGAACTGGTATCCTAGAGATGCTGTGTAGAACGCCACTCCCTGGTGCCATGCATCTCTCATCACGCCTTCGTCACGTTTATAACGTTTGTCACGCCTTCACTCGGGGCTTTTTCCTTTGAAATAATCTCTGGACCATTCTCCCCGACTGCCCGTTTAGTTATGTAACCGAAGCAGAGAGAGAAATTCTGTAAAGGCACACTTTTCGTAACCTGTGGCCTGATTTAAAGCCACCGGGTAGTAGAAGTAGTTTTTTCTTGCCTTCTGTAGACGAGATAAGAATGCTCACGAAAGTCTTACGTACTGAACTCAACTGATCTTACCGCCTACCAAATACCGTAGAACCAGTCCGTTGCTACCTAAAGTGTCTCTTCAGTGCATCCTCGACCTCTTCTTCACTCATCGTCGTTCCCACTGCTTCAATAACCACCTTAATGAAGACGTCGCCGTTCCTCGTTTGTCTTACGTGCACTCGTCTCATATATTCCGTTTTTCCTATTATAAAAAGAGGTCATTTCACACACACATAAACCTCTGTGGCGACACTAATCATCGCGAGCATAACGTCACTCATATATTCTGTATGGATGACCTAGAGATCTATGCTTCTAGTAAAAGCAAACTTCACAGTGCTTTAAATATCGTCAATCAGTACACAGGAGAGATTGGTATGGACTTTGCATGGGAAAAATGTGCAAAAATTTATCTGAAGAATGGAAAGATTATTGGCGTTCCTGAGGACCCTGAGCTTGTAGATATAAGTCTTATCAGACATCTTGACATTTGAGACCTCTACGTACCAGGGCGTGTCTCAAAGACGCATTCTGAAAGCAACATTTCCAA
>NC_046661.1:63151894-63162977 GCF_010883055.1 Belonocnema kinseyi
GGACAACCGCAATGCACCCTAAGAACATGGAGCGACCCAAGACGACCGCCTTCTGCATTTGGCCCGCCAATTACTCGATTTCCCTGGGAGCGATTAGCGGAGTGGTATTAAGGCTCATGTCATAATATTGACGTAGATAGTAATAAAGCACTCTTATTGCCACATTTTGTCTTTGGATGTAGGTAATGCCCGCATGAGTTGAACAACTAGATAGTATGTGTCCTAGATGCTTGGGGTGTGCATAACACGCTCTGCATTTATCATCGGGAATAAAACTTCACAGAAGTTTTTATTCTGCGCTTTCCTAATCTGGCCTGTCACTAGTGTGTACTCAAGATAGATAAGATCTGATGAATTTTGATTACCCCTGATATTGAAGTCAAGGCCGCTTTGTACAGAAAATCTCCTTCGCCACCCAGAATAATCCTGTTGTGAAGACACTCAAGATTTAGTATTCCGCGACCACCTTGACGGCGTGAGATGTAGAGTCGAGGAATAGAAGATTTAAGGTGCATGCTTCTGTTCGTGTGCATTACATTTCGTTTCGCGATATAAAGGGATATGAGCTCGTCCTTCGTTCATGGAACCCCTTAAAATGAATGGAATAATACAGGGACGGCAAGCATGTTCGTCGTATAGCGCTTCTGTCAAAGAGCTCAGCGTATTCGGTAATGCCATTAAGTTTTCTTCGCTCCACATAAACCTTGGCGCATTTTTCTAAACCAAAGTCCATTCCCATCTCCTTAGAGTAATCCTTGACAATCCCTACACCTACGTGTAGTCGCTCTTTATGCTTTCGAGGCTTCTACCAGGGTGACACCGTGAGATCTCTCCTATTTTGCCTCACAATTTTTTTCACGCACTCGCATTTCGCCATTGCAAATGGTACTTCTGCGGCAAAACAGGATATCGAAAGTTATTTTACTTACGTATTTTACGCGTATGATCTCATGATCTATGCTAGAAATGCAGAGTAACTAAATCTACCTTTAAGGATTGTCGAGAAGTACACTCAAGAAATTGGAATGGGTATTGGGTTAGAAAAATGCGCCAATGTTCTATTTAAGCGATGAAACCTCAGATCCGTCGACATCAGGACCCGAAATATTATGCAAATTCTCAAAAGCTTGCATATTGAGTCCATTCCATGATTTTTATCTCATTGCGGCAAAGTGGACATTGAATTCTGAATCTCGAATGTGTTCACAGCAGGATTATTCTGGTTACAGCTCATATAGTTCTAAATGCACGAAACCCTTTTTTTTAAATGATCAGAAAATACGGAGAAGTGGGCAAGACAGTGTTTCTGTGCAAAGCAGCAGAGGTGACTGCTGAAATACTTTGCCCTGAATTCAATATACGGAGGTTGCACTACTTCTTCCACACAAATTTTAAGGATTGGTTAATGTCGGAGGGTTTCGTTTAAGTGTGTCAGAACGGAGTCATTCCTACTCCAGCATGCCGTGGCCATATTTTGAGCTAAGTCATTCTCTTTGATAGCTGCAGATCGTTTCATGCATATCCCGAGCACCTAGCACAATATCTAGTTTCCCAACTTACGCGGAAACGGCATGTACTTCCAAAAGCACAATGTGGCATTAAAGAGTGCTTTATTAACTGCTCTTAGAGTCAATTGCAGAATATGAGAAGTACCGAATGTACTGGAACTGTATATTTTTGATCATTGTTTCTGTCGCGAACTCGAGGGCTGCCATAGTTCTCCTTGACATCTTAAAATGAACCATGTTCTTTATCGAATTTTCTGCATTAGCTAACCAGAATATCTCAGCCATGGAGAATGAAACAAAAGAGATGCGATAATTATACCCAGAATATTCTGTTCAGATAGTCATGATCGCCGGTGCTCTTGGAAGTGCCAAGCTTCCATTGGTTAACAGTTTTTTTGTGAATTACTCATTTGATTCCAACTCGAATAGTGGGAGGATTTTAAACTGTCAAATTAATTAAAAAAATATGTTTCGTGGTTATCTTTCTAACCTCTTAAGTTAAGATACCATAGTAACGGTCTGGAAAATTGTGCTCATTTATTTTAAGGATTTTAAGCATTGCTGTTAATGAAATTCAATTATATGTTCTTTGTTCTTCAAGGATTCAGTTTCTGATAATAATTTATTTCGCTGAAATATTAACGTTCTTGATTGTACATATTTTAGCAGAGAGAAAATTTTTATTTTATAAAAGAGTTCTTTGTAAAATAAATTGGACCATTCGACGATTCCTGTCGGAGTTGCATCACGAAGGAGAGAAAGAAACATAGTTTCAAATAGTAGTCTCTAATTGCGGAACTTCCACTGAAATGGATCTTAATTTTTTTATTGAAATTGTGTTGGTACAAACTTGGTGCTACACTAGCACACATACAATACTTTAGTCTTTGCATTATTTTATTTATAAATATTATAGAAACAGTGCAGGGGGTATTTCACCAAGAAAGGGAAAGTACATTCGTTTCACCTAACTCACTTTATATTTTTTACTTTCGATATATCCGCCCTTTAACCAAAAATATAAATTTTTAAGTGAGCCAGTTTACGGGCGGTAGCCTGAACACCAAATTTTAACAGCTGAAGTTTTTCCTATACATGGAGTTATGAATTTCTTTCCACGCACGTTTTCCATTACCGAAGCCTAAATTAGAGTTGGTTCAAGATTGTAATTAGGGGTTTCATAATATAGAAGAATGCGATGCATCAAAAGTGAGCATAGCAGCAATTTTATCAGATGAGATAGCACCAGAAATTACCAAATATATAGCTTTAATCAAGAACATTAGTAAAAAGAGAGCGTGGATGGTCTACTGCAGACGGAGAAGCAGCTGCCATAATTTTTGGAGTAACCTAATTTTATATTTTTTTGTACGGGCGTAAATTTATATTTAAGACAGATTACTAAGCATTAATTCACATCTCTGAACCCAAAAAGGGGTTTCTATTGACTGAGGCATCACGCTTACAACGGTCGTCATATTTGCTGTCAGGAATTCAATATGCGATTAGATATGTAAAATTAACATACAATTTCAATGCGCTTGCACTTTCACGTTTGCCACTAAAAGATTATGAACAAGTGATAGAGAAAGAAACCGAAGTGTTGAAATATTGTAATAATCAGCTTGAGTATGTACTTTCGTGCGAAGTAATTGGGTTCACATTGAACCGGTGTAATGGCAAAAATGAAAAATTTAGCGCGATCACACATGTATCGGCCTAGAATGGATCAGAATATTGAAGAAGCCTTGTGTTTTGCCCAAAACCTGCACCCTAAAATCTATTACACTGCGCTGACTAGTTCAGCCTTGAGTGAGATTGCACGCCGATTTCTCATGTCCTATTTATGATATAAATCACATGTTGATAGTAGACATCCATTCAAAATGGGTAGTGATTTTTCAAATAACGAGCACTGAGGCTGGTTTGATCAATTTTAAATTAAAAAAATTGTTTTCAACCGACTTCGCCACTCCATCACCCAGTCAGTACGTAAACTGCGGAAAACTTGGTCAAGATATTAAGCAAGGTCTAAAGAAAAGAATTTAGTGCGGTGTGAAGGCAAATAAAGCATTAACGCCATTTCTGTTTGATTATCGCAGAACTTTTCACTGTATCACAAATTTATCTGAAGCCTCGATCGAGTTTTACCCGAGCCGAAATCACAAACTTTAAGTCCATATCTACATGGACCCGTTTTTGGCTGCACTAGGCATCAAATGCAATATTTTTTCTCTTTCTATCTGTGTATTTCAGCGTGAGGGGGGGGGGGGAGTGTAGTCTTTTATATATATGAAATTGTATGGGCCGCGATTTAAGACTTGGGAAGCCACGCATGTCTAAAGGAAAAATAATAAAGAAAAGAAATCTCCCGTTATATATACCGTCTGTGTAGACCCGGGCTCATCACTTTCGGTAGATGTTGACGACCACGAGAAATGCTTGACTTTCAGAGAGTTTTTCTGTCATTTTATAAATTTGTTTTTATTTAAAAAAAATTTTAATTTGTAAAATGAATCTGGGTTTCCTCCAAATGAAACTTTAAATATAATTTTTATAATGAAGAAAAGTTTGCACAATTTTAACTTGAAAAATTAGTAATTGCAAATAATAATAGCCACGTATAATTACTCACCTTCTTTCTAGTACAAATACTTCATTAAAGGTCAGTTTAAATTTCTTAATTTTCAGAGATTTGCAAAGAGTATTACCAAGAATTCCTGAAGCTCCCTTTGATTTCTGACTTTTATAAATTGAAGTATCCTCTACATGGAAAAATATTTCAAGGCGTAGAGGAAACAAAACACAATGCGAAGAAATAGCTGTTAACTATTTCGAAAGGTTACAACTGACCAAAACCCATAATTCGCACTCGTTCCACATTTTCACGTGTTTCTGGCGATTATGGGCCAACCAGAGCAAATGTAATTTTCCATTGAAGTACAGCCTTTTTTAAAAATGTTCTAAACCACTATTTAATTTGAGTATTACACACCAACTCATCACCGCGAACTTTCCGAATCACGATGCTGGTATCCAAACATGAATTGCCAAGCTTTCAGGAAAATTTAATGCACTTTTTATTCAGTCCGTTCCGTCATCCTGAAATGCGACGCGTACGTGGTCAGACATTTGCGCAAATGCGTACACTAGTCGAGTACAGATTCGCAGGTCCGTATCACTTTATATTGATCCTCACAGTAAATTCCTGTTTGTGAGAATAGCATTACGATTAAACCGGAACAAGAAGTGCAGGCGGATTTTGCGCACTACTTATTCCTTGTGTTTTTTTGGTTGACCAGTGGTGTTACAAAATCGTGTCTTCTGGGCACCCAAGTGGTGCGCACGTTTGAAAAAGATCTCTAGTTCAGGACTAATCGCGATGCGCAGTAACAGGTCTGTGTAAGAGGGTGTGAGTTTGTTCCGTAACCTTTGCTAGAGTTTCTCTCAAAATTATGAAATTTAAGCCGAGTTCAACTAAACTGGAATAAGAATAAATTGAATACCTGTCACAGGAGCCAGAAATTTTACTCTAAATTATTGAGGATTGAGATCACTTATCTTAAAAAATATAAAATATTTTAGGTATATACCCATATATTAAAACTTTTGTATAAAATAGATACGCTGTAAAAAAAATTTCTGGTAATTTTTCCGCTTTCAGAGTAGGTCTGATTATTACTTACTCCCAAAGTAACGTTTTAACTTACAATAACAATATATATGTATTATGAATTTTAGGTGATGGTATTCTAACCAAAAATATTTGTGGTTTTATTCAACGTGGTAACTTTAACATCTACATGAGAAATCTGAATAATAGTAATTTGACTAGAAATGATAAATTTCCCCTTCAAATAAGGAATGCAGCAGAAAGCAGTTTTTTGAATAAAATAATTCTTGTTTAATATTTTTTTTATCAATTTTGGAAATAAATTTTTCCATAACTTATACCGTTCTGAAACACGCTCTTTTAGACAGAATTTAATTTCACCATTTTTTCATTATTCTCCGCAACTTTGAAACTTTACTATTACTTGTACTTATACTACGTTCAGAGCTGTGCAAGTCCGCTGCGTTATCAGTTATCAAATTTAAAGCCGTGCGATTACGTTGGAAAAAGTAATTCTTAATAGTTTCTGTACTTTTACCAGCGTCAACAACTTTGACACTCTGAAAGTAGGTCCATTTATTACCTACTCTGAAAGTCACAGATTCACAAGCAGAAACTGTACTTCTACAACACCTTGCTATATTGTCATTCTAAAAGTGGTAAAGTTACAAGATTGGTTGGAACTTCTAGTCTGCAAGTGATATTTCCCTATAACCAGAGTGGTAAAATTGCACCAATTTTTTGTCGGTAATGTTAGCATTCTAGGTGGTACAATTTTTTTATTTTGTACAGTTTATATAATTAAAATATGAAACGTATATTAAGGAAAACCTGAAATAAGTAAAATTCATGAGTATAAAAACGACTCTCGAAATTATATTCATAGTAGGGAGTAGGGAGATTTAATTTTTTAAATACGGCTGCGCGTGTTTCTCTTCGTAGTTCAAGAAATCTACAAACTACCTCTCAGTATCAAGGCTCCCTACGGTCTCTTCTTAGACCTTTTTCATATTTAGGGACTTTTTTCTATTGTTTGAATACAGAATATAGCTTAGATCCTTGCTCAGCCAGGTAGAGTTGCACTTTAAAAACTTTAAAACCTTATAAAATTTAGTGTCCCTGATACAATGGTAAAACAGAAAATGACCTTTTCTTGCTTTAGGTACTAAACTATATTTCCAGTGTTTTGAGTTTAAGTTTTAGATTTTTTTGGATTATTAAAAGAATAAAACCAGAGCTAGAAAGTGTCATGCAAGCCCCCGAACACACGCGTTTGTGTCATGTGTCAGAGAACAAAGGCTTCTTTCTCTTTACCCACTCAACGGAGCCCTTCAGTTATTCTTTCTACGTCTTACTGTATTCATCTACATATGGATGTGTCTGAAAAAATGAAATTCATTCTTTTCACATTGCTCCAGGTTTTCATTAATGAATTTGAAAAAATTGAAAACAACAAATCAAAGATTTGGTGCTCACAAACCATGACAATGCGTATTCTGCAATCATCTTGCAAGTGCCTTGGCATATTTTTGGCACGCTTGTATGTCCTTAAGGTTACGAACCAGTGATAGCTTCGCACCTCCGAGAGCCTTGATCACAAGGACAATTACTTTAACCAAATATTTTGGATACAGTTGTTGCAGCTCGCTTTTGAGGTCTTGATACATGTCCTCCTTATCCTTCTCCTTAACAGTGATGTTGTAGTCAGCTGGAGCCGAGAAGACGATCACGAATATAGTTCGTTTCTCGAAGTCTTGGAGAACGACGGCAGGCTTCGTGTGTGCAACGGAGACGGTTGTCCGAAAATTGTAATTCAAGAAAATTTGGCTCTCGTTCTGGACAAATGGCTCTATCTCCCTCGTAACGTTTAGCAGGACAGTTCGCGATCAACATCGCAAGAGCAACAAAGAAGGTACTAAAGCACTCCTGGGCCACATTATGTCTGTAGAGATACGTAGTTTCCGCGTGGGTGGGACACCCTGATAGTATGTATTCTAGGTACACAGCGTGTGCAATGATACGCTCTGCACCTATCGCTGCCCGCGAAAATGAAACCCTTTCTTCCTGAACTAAGCCATGATGATTTAAGAAAAGCAAAAGTTTGCTCTTTTGACAAGAGCTATTCTTCTACATTTATGTAAAAGTTTCTGTGCATTTTCTTGTCAATTAGCTCTCGACGGAATTTTTGAACCTGTGCTTTTTTCAATTCGTCTTTTAGAAAAGAAGCATCTAGATGGAGTAAGGTATTTTCCTCACTTCTGATGTTAAAGTTCAGCCCATGTGTCTCGGTCACCTGCTCTGCGGCTTTGTAAACGAACGCTCCTTTGCCAATCATCTCATGGCTACTGACTCTTTTTAGCAGATGATCTCTACCATTTGCAGCGATGTAAGCTGTACGTAGAACAATTTAATTATGAAGACATTGGACATTCAGAAGTCTGCGGCCTCCTTGATGGCGTAAAATGTATAATCACGGAACAGATGAATTGATATGCAAGCTCTTATGCATACCCTGGTGGACCGAAGGAACTGAAAGGAGCCTATGCAAAGTTCCCTTAGAGATACCACTGAGTCCCTCTTGGGTTCCTTCTTTAAAAACTCAAAGAAACAGCAAGATTAACTTTTAAATTGTTTAAATTCAGATTCTACGCAAAAAATTCCATTAGAAAACCACGGAGTTATCGCAATACACTTTTTTGCAGCGTTAGAAAATTTAAAAATGTCATTAACTTCTGTTAAAGGTGACTTCAAGCGCATCCGTAATAGCTCAAGTAGAATGTTGCGCGCGAAGTTTAAAAATAAAATTCGTAATTGGCAAATAAATGTACATATATATCTGTATTAATTTATATGTTTAATTTTACACAGATGAATACCTTCTCCGATAATAATATTATGAAAAATGAGAATTTAAACAAAGCTTTTACCTTTAGTCCTGACATCTCGTCTCGTAACCTGAAGGAGACTGCTTGTCTGCTCTCACGTGCATCGCAGCGTTGTTGTTTGAGGTTTCTACTGCGTGGCGCTAGCATCTAGACAAAATTCTTAAAGTTACCTATGGAACGCTTATTAACTGCTGCTAAAAGAAGATGCACTTGAAGTCGCCTTCGGCCCATGTAAATGACAGGTATTTTATTTTTTCAAGATTTTAACGCAGCAAGAAAAAGTATTGCTAGTACTCCTTGAGTTTCTAATACAAATTTTAAAGTAGAATCCGAATTTCAAACAATTTAAAAGTTGATCTTGCTGTTTTTTTATTTTTTAAAGAAGGAACCGAAAGGGGACTCGGTGGGGTCTTTGAGGGTACTTTATAGAGGCTCCTTTCGGCTCTTTCGGTCCTCTAGGGTATGCAAGATCTTATGAATATGCAATCTCAGAAGGTGCCTCCTTTCCGTGGTTGGTTTCAATGTCACTTCTTTATCTTCATCTTTAGTTTGTTCATGTAGTGGTTGACGAAGCGCTTCGCGCACATATTCAGTTGTTAAGAGGTACGTCCGTTGATTTCGCAATGACTGACACGAAACGAGCGGAAGCTCTGGTTTTTTCTGGCACCACAGGGTGTGCCTCCGCGCCATAAAGCTTTCTCTAACAGGGATAATGCTGGCAGCGTGGTAGTCTAGCAAGTCATTCTTAAATTGACGCGTCTACTCAATGTGGGCACTATGCTGGTTCGCTGTTGTGTTTTCATCTAGATTATTTTCAGCACCCCGAACTGCAGGGTGATTGGCACTGTTGGCCGACGTATTTGCGGGTGCTCTGCGCGCATTCTGGGGGTGGGGGTGGGCGCAAGTTCGAAATATTAAATGGGAACCCCTATTTTTTATTGCATATTCGGATTCTTTGGATAAAAATGCGTATGATTTGTCTAAAACATTTTTCTCGTTTCGCGATAGATGGCGCTGTAATCAGCGAAATTCAAATTTTCTTCACTTTGCTGTTATCGAGAATTTACGCTTACGATTCTGCAATACTCGAAATTAGTCTTAAATCAAACTACTACTTTTAGCGTAACCCATGAACAACGACGGTGACGTAGCAGTTTTCTGTTCCCTTTGAGGTGTTTGATTAACGTCAGTCCCCTTGCCTCTCACGATTCGGGGTTCTTGATTAACGTCAGTCTCCTCGCCTCTCACGATTCGAGGTACTCAGGGAATCGTGTTTTAGTTACAGTAAGTGCTCAAAATGCTGACCTTCAGCTTCAATGCACTTATTAATCCGTAATTCAAATGAATTTACACAACGGCGAAGTGTATCTTCTTGAATTTCAGCACATGCACTTGTTATTCGGTCAATCATATTCTCACGTGTTGTTAGGTTTTCTTTGTACACTTTGTCTTTCAGATAGTCCCACAGCAAGAAATCTGGTAAAGTCAGATCTGATGATCTTGCAAGCCAATTTATCGGACCGCCTCTACCAATCTTGCGACCATTGAAATCACGATAAATAACTTCTCGTGTTACCGCTGAATAGTGTGCCGGGCAACCATCATGTTAAAATCACATGTTCTGCCGTATTTTTAAGCCCAAGTCTTCAAGCAATATTGGCAGTTCATTTTCCAAAATGTTTCGATATTTTGGACAATTTAAGCTGCCTTCGATAATGTTGGGACCGATCAGTTTGTTGCCAATTATTCCACACCATACGTTGACAGTCCATGGACGCTGATGTTCGACTTCACGAAGCCACTGCGGATTTTCAATACTCCAGTAGTGCACGTTGTGTCGATTAACTATTCGGTGGTTCGTAAAAGACGATCGTCAGAGAATAATACATAAGGAAAAAAGTTGGAATGTTGTATTTGTTCACGTGCCCACTGACAAAAAGCTACTCGATTTTGGAAATGATCGCCATGAACTTCTTGATGTAAAGAGACATGATGCGGATGAAATTTATTACGTTTCAAAATTTTCCGAACACTGCTCTGAGACATTTCGGAATCACAAGCGATTTCTCGTTTACTAACGTGAGGATTATTGGCCACTGCAGCTAATACAGCAATTTCATTTTTTTCTCCAGTGACTATTGTTGTACGGGTCTTTTTCTTTGGTTGAACACTTCCATCGGTAGTGAATTTTGTAGTAGCACGATAAAACGAAGCACGTAACACAATTCTATTTGGAAAACGCCGAGAGTAAGGATTGACAGCATTATCAAGATTTCTTCCAGCTTCTCGATAGACCAGAACCATTTCAATTTTTTCTCGTATGGTTAGATACTCCATTGTAAACTAGTATTTGGAATAATATTGAATCTAACTAGAATGAGTTTTGTATTAAATGTATTTTTTCTAATTTACTGTATTTGAGGAAAGAAAAAAGTAAATACTTTCGTAATGTTTCGATAGCCTCCGCTGACCTCAATCTACAATAATGCCAGAGATAAAATTTAGGAATATTTAGGAAACACTGTTAATGTAAACGAATTACTTTATAATTACTTCTTAAGAACGGGCATACGTTTTGGCATGTTTTTCAAAATAATAATTACCAAATACATCCGAAGCTGTGTTGCCCTTATTTTTAACCGACTTCAAAAAGAAGGAGGTTCTACCTATGTTCGTCGCGATGTATTTTTTTATGTACGAATTTTTATTGCACTCGTTCAACGATTCTGTAGCGATTTGAAAATTTCTTTTTTATTGTTAATTTATTGCAGAATCGTAAGCGTGCATTCTCAGTAATAGTCAAATTAAGAAAAATTGAATTTCGTCGAATACAGCGCCATATATCGCCGAACGAGAGAAATGTTTTAGACAAATCATACGCATTTTTATCCAAATAATCCGAATATGCAATAAAAAATAGGGGTTCCCATTTAAGATTTTGAACGTGCCCTCACCCCTACCCCGGGGGGCGGTGTGAGGAAGCCGATGTTAACATCAGTGTATGTACTCCTCAGAGTGATCAAATTTTGACCCATAACATTTTTTCATACAGTGCCTATTTTTCGAGATATTTGAAA
>NC_046661.1:63163077-63169725 GCF_010883055.1 Belonocnema kinseyi
TTTCATGTCCGCAGTATACGGTTATTTTTATTTGCGCAGTTCCGGCACCTCCCACCATGTTCCCTATACTCTTTCCCCCGTGTCAATGGCTGACCAACCAAAAAAATAGGCCCGAAGAGCGAAAAGTTTCAATTGAGTATTTTAGAATGACGTCAAGAGAATGCAGACAACTTTTTCGAGAAAATATTCTAAACGTTAAAGTAAGCCATATATATACGCGTGGTAATATTTTTTAAATGTAGAATCTATTTTCTCAGTCATGTTTCATTCTTTTTTCGATTCACAACCTTTCAGAAGATTTATGTTCAGGCCTTTATAACTTACCTTTACGTTTCGAAGATTGTCTCCAAAAAGTGGTGCAGTGTTACAGTACCATGAACTAACCTTCCTGACGGCTGACGTTTCCACTATTTTAATTTCTGCGAATTATTCGAGCCGTTTTTTGATTTTTATTTTGCCAATTGTCGTGTGCCAACAAAAACATTGACATGTATAAAGCGCTAAGGGTCCGTAACTTTTTCAACCTTGCAAATCGAGACCGCCTAAACTGTTACCAATTGAAATGCGTAACACGTTTCGCGTAATATTTGCATGTAAGTTCCCGCGCACGAAGCTTTAGACAAGAGTCGCAATTAATAAACCCTCCGTCGACCCCTTAGCTGAGAAATTGTGTTGGATAGCAGTTCTAGGAATTACTAAGCCACAGTTACTACATTCACAGTCGGGTGTATTTATCTGTATTATTATCGATAGTATTTATTGAGTTCAAATAGATCCGCGTTTTCCGGCACGTGGGCAGTTGAAAAAGTTGCTTACAGTGCCTTAATAGATACAAGGCCGGGGAAGCCAATGAATTTCGCTTGATAAAAATAATTTGCAGGTCGTGGTAGAGGTAGGAGCCCGTCCATAGTAGAAATATAGGAATCCATTGGCTTCAAGTCCGGGTAAATAATAGGGGCTTCACTTGAGCATGTGTTTATGTGTGTGTGTTTCTAAATTACGTAAGCATGAACTCTGGACCATGAATCGATTATAGATGTTTTGCGGCACTTCATTTTTTTTAAATTACACAATTGCACGCACCGGATCTTAAAATCAAAATCACGAGTTCCAACGCTTTGAAAAATTGCACCCACTGGGGATTCGAACCCGACCTAAAAAACCTATACCTAAGTCTTTAAACTTGAAATACTACATTTTTTAAATAGGAGGATTTAAAAACATTTGATTTAAATATTTAATATTATTACTGACTCAACAATATCGACAATATTTTTTATAAAAAATAGAAGTTATTTCGACGAATGATAATCACTGTTTCACTGTTTTTATATTAACAAGCTTTTATAAGTTATGTGCATGCATCAAAACTGGTTGTAAATATAAAATTATATCAAGAGTACTATAAAAATATTAAATATTATGTTAGAACTTGCATCTTATACCCATATAAAAACTGATGAAAGTTTATTTAAAAGTTATTATTTATTTATTATTTATTTCCTTCCTGAAAGATATATCTACGTAGATTATATAATAACTGAATATTTGATTTTGAGAATCTAAAAGCTTCAATGCTTGTGAAAGAAGTTAACAAGGTAGAAGAATTCCTATAGATCATGCGTGTAACCAAATTAAAGTACAAATGATACACGCTTGTCACATAATTTATTTTACATTGTTACCAAGTTATGGAACAAATGTTACATGATTATCACATAATAGGTATGTCACTTTGTATGTACTTTTTACACAACTTACAGAACCACATCGTAACACCGTCACATATTACTTACGTAACTAACACTGTAACAAAATTGTTATGATTTATGCATGTAACCAAGTTACAAAAAAACTGTTGCATTCTTCCACAAAAGTTAAACCTCACTTCTATAGAATTGTCACCATTTTTTATGGATCTGGTACATTTTTTGCGGTAAAAAAGTTACTCAACATTGTTACCTGCCAGTTATAGAAGAAGTGCGTCACTGAACAGTGATATTTGTTATATAACTAGTATAGCAATGTTACTCTTTTGTTACCGAGCAGGTACAGAAAGTGTTTGCTGAGCATGCTATTGCTATAAGCAGTGGAGTTATGTTTCATTGTAACTATTTACACAATAAAATGTGTATTACGTTCATTATTATATTTTCAGGAACATTTGAGGAAACTAGAAAATGAACGCAGTGTTCTTCGCATGGAAATATCCGTTCTTGCGGAACAAGTAGATGCTCAATCCAATAAAATTCATGAACTGGAACATGTTTTACAAGAAAACATGTCATCTCTGAGACAAATGGAAGAGGCGCTACAAAAAGTAAGAATTACACAAAATTTTCCGTAAAATTTCGGTTATTCATAATAATAAATTTAAAAATATTTAATTATAAAAAATATAAAAATTCTAGCTCTAAGAAAGCATCCAGAGGTCGTTTGCGGCCACTGTTCAAGTTGACAGCGGTAAAAGACGAAATCCTAACTACATTATGCTCGTAATTAGTGAACGTTTCTGTTTAGCGTTGAACTCAAAGAGCAAAACACTAAACAGCATGTCTCATGGGTTCGAAATAGATGATAATGTGGATGGTCATCAAGTGACCCATCTTCTGTACATGAATGACTTGAAGTTCTCCGCTAGTTCAGTTCAGAATATTCAGCAAGCGATCGATGTCAAAAAGCAGTTTTTCAATGATATCCAATTGGAGTTCGGACTAGATAAATTTAGAATTGTGTATTTAACTAAAGAGGAACTAGGGGCGAAAAACCGGGCTCACCCAAATAAAATTTTGAGAAAAAGAATACTGAAATAATAAGCTCAAAGAAAGCATCAAGAGATGACTGTTGTCACCTCCAACGATCGTGCCCCTGGAGCCGCCGCCGGGGGCCACCTCAACAGAAATACCGTGCGAGAGCATCAAGTGGGATACAACAATAAAAGAGGAATTAGTACGTCTCTATTACGAAAATGCGAAGTTTTAATCGAAAATGGAAAAATTATACAATTCAAGAACGAAATTTTATGCAAAGTATCCTAATATACAGAAAGTCGCACGAAGAGATCTTATCGGATGGTAACTCTAAGAAAGCAACCAGAGGTAACTGTTGTCACCTCCATGGCTAGCGGCCGCTCGCAATTGTATACCTGCAACATTATCGCAGGAGGTTTCAAGCATCGTATTAAATTCTTAGCCAACTAAACAAAATTTCGGGATAACAGCATCAGGCTCAGTTTGTCGCGAGCTAAATTCAAAAGGCTGTTCTTCTGGGATCACTATATCTAGTCCGACAACATTTTTCCTCGTAACAAAAGCTTGGTAGCTCTAAAAAAGTATCCAGAGGTGAAACCTTCATCTCCAACTGTGTCGTCTGCCGCGTAAGCTTATTCGCGACTAGAGACCAGACTATAAAGAACAGTGTTGTAAGAAGTATCTTGTGTATATTTTTCCGTTCTCTCTTACCTTCTAGGATAGAAGTAGAAGGAGTGGACGATGTACACGTTCCGGTTGTGTCGGGATTGTTTGCTTTAAGGAATCGTGATCGTAGCGGCTGGAGCCTACAATTTCTCACAAAATAAAAAAAATCTATGCCAATGCGTAAGGATATCGCAAATGGTGCAGAGATATGGCGACCCCATCGCCCGAGAGCTCCAGCTCTTGCAGTCAGCCACGTGGCATTGGGCTGACTCCACAATGCAAAGAATTATGCGGTTACGTTCCCAGTATCGCGCAGTGCCATCGACAATAGGCCTCTCTCGGATGAAGCTCATGGTTCCGTTGGGAGTGGCAACAGAACCGAGCCATGTTACGACTAGGAAATTGGCCCCGGACAAATGACAACCTTTGCAGATATCCGATAATATCATCAATATCATCCTACTCTCCGTAATTTTCTCGCTGAAGATGTTGATCTCTGGAATATAAACTTTGTAATATACGAAAAGGCGGTATCCCTGCTTAGCGACAGTAGAAGTAATGATACTTCAGTACGCCTGAGTAAGATATGCTAGCATATTATTCAGCTTCAGATTAAAACTAAAACAGTGAGACGGCATGCATTAAATGTTCAGTGCGTGAATAGCTACATAAAATCAAATAAATTCATTCCAAAAGCTAGGGCAGTTGCTCGGAACTGACGGAAAGCAAATCACACGCTGAACAAGTGTAAACTGTTGACCATCCAGCGGCACTGGATGCAAAAAATAAAAGCTCTTTCAACAGCCAAAGAGCGCCTTGAACGGCGAGTAAAGTGGTTTCTGAAAAATTCCACCTTTTCTACTCATCCTTCCCGTCTGTTTAACAAACGTTCATGTGCCATTGAAAGTCCGTCTAGCTAAGAAAAGTTTCAAGTCTTCTGGAAACAAGTATATGGAGATAATCATAAGCTAAATGAAGACGCTTCAGATATCGCACTTTTTCGTAACTTTTGCTAGAGGCAACTGTTGCAACGTCCAGAGGAGGAATGTCCACTTCTACGAACCAACATCCAGCTCGCGAATTTGAGTCCGTTTTGGAGAATGATAGGTGTAAGATCTACTGGAATTTATCATTCTTCACCAATCAACGCTTTAGTGCTAAAAAGCCTGATATTGTCCTAAAACATCTGAAGTCGAAGATAATTGACGTGATTGTATTTTCGGCACCAGCCGATGGTAATATCAGGACAAAGGAGGAAGAGAAACGGGCGCATCGCTAGCCAGATGCAAAACGCTGTATTTCTGAGATAACTTCATCTCATCCGTCAGCAATTTTCCTCATAATATTGCTAGAGACGGTAAATACCGGACTTTAAAGAACAGTGTTGTACGAAGTCTCTTGCGTAAATTTCCCATTCTTGATTACCTTCTAGGATAGAAGGAGCAGGAGTGGACGCCGTGCACGTTATAATAACAAAAACAAATAATAAAAAATAATAAAATATTAATATATTCATTGTTTCCAGGAAGTTATATCAAGGAGTGGATTAGAAACCCAGAAGCTGGAGCTATTGACATCTTTGTCAGAAATGAAACTTCAACTGGCAAATTTAGAGCACGAAAACTTTGCACTACGCACGACTTATCCGCCATCTCATGTAAATATTTTATTGTCATTTTGTTTTCTTACGTTTTATGTGATAGTTTAGGCGTTTCCATTTGAGTATATATTACGTATCGCGACCCTAATATCAATTAAAAGGTGGAATTAGCGATATTATAAATGTTCGAGTGAAGTTTAAAACGTACCGCAAGTTACACATTAATTTTAAACGCTATTTTCAAGTTAGAATACTTAGTTAATAGTAAATGTTGTGCAAAAATTGATCTCGTTTTTTATTTTTTATTAGCCCGTATACTACAATTATAGTGTGGGTATCTTATTTATCCTGCTAAAGGTATAAACAGTGACAGCATTCTCGCTCTCTCTTCTTATTCAATGCTTCTAAGTTGATTTTCATTAATTATTACACCCTAATAGCACAGAACCTGTAAAATGTCCGCAGCTTGAGAAGATTTCAAACAAAAATTACTTTGATTATTATTATTATTATTATTATTATTATTATTATTAATCACTATCGCACAAACCGTAATAGATCAGAAAAATTATGATGTCAGTTTATATTATGGATATCGTATTATAGTGTTGTATATGCGGTACTCAAAACTAAAAAATGACATTTATGTTTACCTATATCTTATGGTTTACAAGATACTTGTTGTTAAAAATAACATCAATGGAATGTTTCCCTCTGGTCCCAGTGGAATGTTCATAGAACAACTCCAAACTGCCTGATTATGTTTCGGTGGGAAATTTAATATCATTAATGGGCGAAAATAAAAAAAAATCAACACAAATCGCTGATACAAATTTTTTTGTATAAGGTATTTCCAGTGAAAGTAAAATATTAGTTTCCATTAATCTTAACTTTAATTAGGATTAAAATAGTGATAAACGAGATTAAGAAGAGTACTTTGTTTCTTCATGTATTTTTTAAATGTTTAATAATAACGTTTCTTATTGGGCTCGCTAACGGGGTAGAAGAGGAGAGCATTTATTTAACCTAAAAATATTATTCAGCCCGTGATTGTCATTGATTGTTACAAAGGCTCAATTTCAGAGATGGCAGGGCCACTGGGCAGAGTATAATTTAAGTGAACTTATAAGAACTTATAAGAATTTCCAATCTTATAATCTAATAGTTGTCATAAATATATTTTTCTGACATTTTCTTTTCCCTTTCAATTCTAATTATACACTCGGAAAAAAGTGGCGAAATCTATGAAGCACTCAAACCTTATCACTAATATTCAACCAATTCTAATTAAGATTTTAAAAACGCACTTTGAAAATTTTCTAGACCTCAGAAGCGGTTTTGGGGTGGAAAGACATTGGGCAAGTCCCTGGTTTAAGAAAAAATAATGTAACTGTTAAAAAGTGAGAGGGAACAAGTATAGCATCGATGTGAACTATGTAGGTCACGACTGACGTGGGATGACAGCTGATAGTGCAAAGATATTAGGTCCTAGGTACTGCATGAGATTAGTTGCACCACATACCGGTATTTACCGTGAGATAGGTGGTTACAGTCTGTAAAGGAAACAATACGACGATCCAGCAAAAGCCTCGTGGACCCTAAGAACACGGAGCGACCCAAGGACAACCGCCT
>NC_046661.1:63169825-63220961 GCF_010883055.1 Belonocnema kinseyi
GCGCTGAAGAAAGGGGGTTTACTCTAAAAAAATCAAAATCAAGGTTTTTACTCACTTTGATAGTTTTTAAGCTGTTCTTTTTAGTTAAACCGTCGGAAAAGATTTCCGAGCGTTATTATTGGTCATAATTAAGTTGATAGGAACCCGAGTAATATGGATTTGGCTCGAGAGCTTGAGATTCCTTGAAACATCTCCTACCACTCACCATACCATCTACGCGTCTCATCTGTACCCCGTCCGTGAGCCGCGTCAACGACCTATCTCCTTCCGTCAGAATTAGTGGTAAGTGGAGAGGGAAGATTTCGTGAGTCTTCCCTCTCTCCTAAAAGCCCGGTCTATCGGGTCGACTTCAACCGCTCGTCCTGAAAAATCTCACTTTTCAGAGTAAGCCCCCTTTCTGCGGCGCACGTCACATATATTCGGTCGCGCCTAATTATAGTGCATTTGAAATCCAAAATGGTAATAACCTAATAATACTTTGTAAGTGAATGAAAAAATAATTTTAATTGAGTGGAAAAGGTCTTGAAGGAATTCAAAAATTAAATTATTGATTATCTTTACAAAAATATGTATACTTACTTATTAGTGAGCTGAATATACGAAATTGCTAGTTCAAAAGAGTTGATATAAAAAAATCTAAAGACTTTTTGAAATCAAAATTAAGCCCAAAATGTAGCAGAGAGGTTCGTATAAAATAGTAATAACAAATTTGAATTAAATAGTTTATTTTTTATTTAAGTTAAAATTTTTTGGAAATGAGTAGAAAAGTGAATCTGAAGATTCAGTTAACTTTTATTTAAATTTAAATACACTAAAAAAGTGCCTGGTTAAATCAACCAGAATTGTGGTTAAATATGCCCTTACTATTTTTCTGGTCAAAGTAATCAAAAATTTGAAAAGCCAGCTATAATTTCCTTACAGCCCTGGAAAAATATCTTTTGAAATATTGCGTTTCTTTAATATTTGTGAATTCAATATTTGTAGTTTTTTTTCAAGAAAAATCTTACTTGCAATGTTTTTAATGAGAAAGTTTCGTTAAGAGGTCCTTTTTGACATATCAAGAATGCTAGAACAGATCAATTTCCAAACCGGGCATTTTTTTTAAACAGTTCCAAAAGTTATTTTTGCGTGGACGGATAATTCCCATTGCATTTTAGAGAAAAATGTCCAACAGAAAAAAGAAATAAAACAAAATTTTGAACAAATTTTGGTAAAAAAAAATAATTTGCAAACTTCTTTCGGTTCCGAGTTATGCTATATTGAAAAATCCCCATTTTTTGTATTTTCAGCGAAAAATTACTAAGTTTAAAAAAACACTGTGTATCTTCGCACGTACTTAATGCACGGAAAAGTGTTGCACAGGTGAGTGAAACTAGACTCAATCAGCTGTAATTAAAAGAAAAGAATATTCTACCGATTATAGGTCATGAGTTATGACCCCTCAAAGTTGGCCATTTTTACCTGTTTTTACGGGCAAAAAAGTGGACTTTAGTTTTTTCCAAATAAATCCTGCCGAGTTCAGTTTACATTGATTATGCCAGAGTTCCTACAGAATAAATTAAAATGAAGATAATTTGGCGTAAGATAGAAAAAAGTGTCCTAGCCCAAATAGGTCACGGCATATGACTTTGGAAAGTGCACTCTTCATGCATAGAGGCACCTGAGCATACCGTAAGGTCGAACTACGGTCATGTTTAGAAATTTTTGTGACAAAGTATGATTTATTTATAATGTATGATACGTCTTTTGACATTGATAAATAAATCATTGTTTATAACAAAAGCTTGCTATTACTACTTATGATTACTTTTTGGCAATTTTTAGCATTTTTGTGGCAAAAAAGTAATCGTAATTGATTAAAAATGTGTACTATGTTTTTATCCATAAGCAAATATTTTTATTAATCATTTTTTATAACAAAATATTGCTATAACCACTGTTGAGTACATTTTGAGTACTTTTGTGGCAAAAAAGTACTTATCATAGATATAAAAAGTGATATATATTTTTTATCGATAAACAAATCGTTTTTTTAATAATTGTTCATAATAATTTTTTCTAATACTTTTTCTGCATTCAATTTTATACTAAGTATAAAATTGAATGCAGAAAAAGTATTCATTGGCAGGTATTGTTACAAACAATTACAAAAAACTGTTTTTTTATTGATAGAAAATATATATCACATTTATATTAATTATAAAGCTTTCGTGCTACAAAAGTATTCAAAAGGGATTATGACAGGGTTTTATAATAAATAATGATCAAAAAAGTATTTATTTATTATTAAAAAACGATTTGTTTATTAATAAAAAATATATATCACATTTTTAATCAATGATAAGTACTTTTTTGCATAAAAGTAGTCAAAACGTACTGAACAGTTGTTATAGCAATATTTAGTTCTAAAGAATTATTAATAAAAATATTGGCAAAAGACGTATTATACATAATAAATGAATCATATACACTTATTTGTGACAACAATTTCGAAATATGATGGTAGTTCTACTTTACGGTACGCTCAGGTTCCTCTATGCATGAAGCGTGCACTTTCGAAAGTCATATCTCGTGACCTATTTGGGGTAGGACACTTTTATTTATCTTGCGCCAAATTGGCTTCACTTTCATTTATTCTCTAAGAACTTTGTGGTGGGATCCACAGGAAATAAGGTTTTTTCCAAAAACACAACTTCTTCGATTTTAGTCAAAAATTTAAAAAAAGTGCAGTTTTTGACACCGTACAATTTCCAAAATAAAAGGTCGAAAAGACTTTTTTTAGATAAACGCAGATTTTTGTAGACTCTATTTCATCTTCTGGTATAATCAACGTTAACTGAACTCAACAGGATTTATTTGGAAAAAACTAAAGTCCACTGTTTTGCCCGTGAAAACAGGCAAAAATGGATATTGTTCCTTTTTTGTAATTACAGCAAATTGAGTCTATTTTCACTCACTTGTGAAACACTTTTCCGTGCAGTAATTATGTGCGAAGATACACAGTGTTTTTCGAAACTTAGTGATTTTCGCTGAAAATAAAAAAATGGGGATTTTTAAATATATTAGGTGCGCAACTAAGTTCCCGCTGTCTGCCAATAGATGGCTCCCATCACGATGGGATGAAGAAAACCCTTCCTTTTTTGTCGCTGAAGCAGTTTTTCACAGGCGAAAAAACGACGCTCAAATGGCACAAAATGGCACAAATCATAAGGAACTCAAGTTCCTTGTTTTTTAATCATTCCCAACGAATGCAATCGCTTGGAAATGGCATGGCTGGTAACTATTAATGATGAAGCAAGCCATTCTTGCGTTTGGTACGGATCCTCATTGAGCAATGCCTCCAATTCAGCGTCATTAAAGGTTTTAGGCATTTCTTCACGCGGGCGGTCGTCAACACTGAAATCATCGTCTTTGAAGCGACGGAACCAGTCATGGAACGTTGTTTCACTTAGAGCAGCATCTCCGCAAAATTTTTGATGCTCTCGATCCGCTTCAGCCGCCGTTTTCTTCGAATGAAAGAAGAAAATCAACACTTCCCGCAAATAACGATTATTTGGCACAAAATCAAACATTTTCACACAACCAAAAGTATATGACGACAAAATGAAATAACTAATGTGTCAGCACGGTTTTTTTACCATATGTCTAAGCTTGGTTCAAGACGTTTTGAATGTCAAAGTCGATCAGCAATTACTGCTGGAGCCATCTATTGGCAAACAGTGGGAACTTAGTTGCGCACCTAATATCATAACTCGGAACCAATAGAAGTTAGCGCATTACTTTTTTTTACCATATTTGTACAGAATTTCGTTTTCTTTCTTTTTTTGCTTGATATTTTGCTCTAAAATGCTATGGGAATTATCCGTCCACACACAAGTAACTTTTGGAACTGTTTAAAAAAACCCGGTTTGGCAATTGATCTGTTCTATCATTTCTGATATGGTAAAAAGGACCGCTTAATGAAACTTTCTCATTAAAAACATTGCAAGTAAGATATTTTTTGGAATTTCACTCATTTTCTCGACGTCATGACTGGACTATATACGTAAAGAAACCTTACGTCAAAACGGAGATAGGGAGTTTCTACATGCAAACAGCAGATTTGGCTTAACCCATTTTTCCCTCTCGACGGATTTCCCGCACGGGATATTTACTAAATTAAATTTTTGACGTAAAAACAACAAATCAGAGTTTCTTCTAAAATGTAATATTTTTTGTCTATTATTCAAATTTAATAAAAGGTTTAAAAATGTAGAATTAAAAATGCAAAGCATTAAAAAAATTCTGAATTTAAGAATCAAATCTTGAACAATTAAAAAGTTTTACATTGAAGTTTAAATTGGTTTTGAATTTAAGGTTTCAATATCGTAACATTGACAACTGTAAGCCTTCTAACTTGATTAGGTTTAAATTAGTGGCCTCCAAATCAGATGAATTTCGTGAAATTTCTATTTATAATAATTACTCAATTTGAATGTTTTAAATTGAAAATACATTAAAACCTTTCAATTTAAAATTCGACTCATCATAAGAAGTTTTCGAATTCGAAGGCTTTACATTTATTCCAATTTTTTACGAGGCTTGAAATTGAACAATTTGCCCATTGTAGCTTTCAATTATTTATATACTAAATCTGTCAAAAAATGTTTTGCAGAATCATTAGTGATTTCATTTAAAACATTTAAATTAAATAATTTGAATTAACAGGTTATACTCTAAAAATTTTAGAATTTTTACAAATATTGAGACTTTGAATTTAAAATTTGTAAACTAGTTTCTTTTAATAGCAATTATTTGATTTTTACGCTTCTGAAAGAAAATAATTACATTGTAATTTTCATTGTTTTCATTTCAAATTTCTCTAATTTAAAACCTTTTAATTTCAAAGGCTTTGGAGTCATATTCCAATTTTTGAAACTGAATAATTTAGAAAGCAATAATTATTGAATTTCAAATATACATCTAATTTGAAATAAAGTTGTGGAATAATGAAGTATTTCCATGCAAAATAGTTATGCTGAAGTTTAAACGCTTCCTTTTATATTTTGACATTGTCGACTTCTAAAAAGTTTCAAACCAAAAATTTTAGAATTATGAGTTTGAACACTTTCCACTTTAAAAGATCCCAGTTTAAAATTTCAAGCGGAAAGATTTCCAAAAATTTAATAATTCAATACTTGAAATATACTTACAACTGCAAAATTGGAATTTAAAATCAAGGGAGTTTAATGGATTTAAAAAAGTAACTCCTTCTACCGCCCATAATTTGATGTGATATAAAATAATATATTTCATTTTATTTTTTTAATATTCTAAGTTATAAAAATCCTTTCCCGTAAATAAAGTCACTGTTATTTTGTGTTTTCCATCCAGTAGCCACCCTGACAATTGCTTTAAAAATTATTCACCTTCCAGACTTTTCGTTGGATTTTGTATACTGTTCAAATAAATTTAATTTACTTAATAGAATATTGCACAATTTAGGATACTCCTGGTGATTGGGCTTAGTAAACTATGCGGAGATTTTTAAAATATAATTTCTGCTCTAGATCTATTCTTTATTATTATGAGTCAGTTATAATCCTAATTACTTTCCTGAGTTTTTTTTGTTGAATTTACCTAATTATTATAAAAATAAGGGAAAACATTTTTTTTATTTCTTTTGCTTATTTGAATGCTCTCTATTGTTGAAGCCAAGAAACAAGCCACATATCTGTATTGAATAAAACTGTTAATATGCGTATTGTATATAAAACTCGTTTTATTAACTAAATTGCAGGTAAATATTCAATTCATAAAATTTGGTGAAAAAATATTATGTCATTTACATTATACGGAATTAACATTAATAAATTTATTTTTCAATATGGATGCACTTTTGTTAATATTATTGGTTTCAAAACTTTATCCAAATTTAAAATTTAACGACACTTTAATTTAAATTTAATTATATTGTACTTGAATTTAACACCATTAAACATCTACAATTTTAACTGAACTTTACTTAAATTTGACTAAATTTTACTTAATTTGTAATTTAACTAAATCGTATTTACTTTTTCAAATGATCTAAATTGTATTCAATCTTCAAATTTAGTTCTACAAAATAATTTTTTAAATTGAACTACAGTCCATTGAATAGAATTGTTTGAAAACTTATTTACTTAGTTTCTCGAAAGTTTCTCTTTGAAAAGAAATCAAACAACCCGTATGGAAAAAGCCTCGTTGAGACCTCTAGGACGAGAGCCCCCGGTGGGGGCCCGCATGGATGTTCCACGCGTGGAAATTCTACGACGGCCCCCGCTGAGGGCCCAGCTCGGTTGCCCTCACGGATCAACGATTCAAATTTCGAAGTGCAAAGGAAGTATATTTTTTTTTAAGGTTTCATGAGTTCAGACTTACAAACAAAGATTTTCTGTCAAAAATTGAATGACACTTTTCTGAAATTCAAACTCTCACAATATGGATGTTTCATAGAGGCCCCCACTGGGGGCCAGCTCGATTGCCCTCACGGATCAAAGATTAAAATTTTTCATTTGGAAGGGTAAATATTTTATATCCTGAAAAATGGACATAAAAAATACGTTTTAAAATATGGTTCATGCATTCTAAAATTTCAAAAAACCATATTTTTTAAGACAAAAATTCTAAGTTTCATCTGTCATGAAAAATTTTTAATGGTAATAAAAAATTAAATTTGCCGTCATTGTAAAGATTTTTAAAGTAGTTTACAGTGTGAAAAAAAAGAAAATATTAGGCGAAGAAAAATGGTAATCGACTTAAATTATTTATTTAATCATTATTTTATTGATATTCCTGTTAACAGTTTGTGTATTTTACATTTACGTCGTATAATAATAAATAAATAGAAAAAGAGAGCTTAAAATTTGGTACTTTAATTTTTCTGAACTGTAGCTTATGAGGATGGCTTTTTCATCGAGTTTCAACTTGTCGGTTTAGCGCAGTGGTTAGCCCTCCCGACTGTCAGGCAATAGATTTAGGTTACTAATTATTTGTCAGGAGCAACATTTTAAAACCATTCTGTGGTCGGATTATACGACCTGATCTCGGCCGAAATTTAGGCCAGGATTCGAACTGTTTTATCTCTATCTCCTCAGCCGGATCCCAGTATTCGATTTCTACATAGGTTGCAAATAAAAAATATATATTAAAAAAACTTTTACTTCAAAAATTAAGAAACTTGAAATGAAACATTTTTATTTTAAACTGAAAAACATTCAAAATAACTAAAAAATTAAAAGTTGAAAAAATTCCCAGTTTTATGCATTTGTTTAAAAAAATTTGCAACCAAAAAAAAATATTAAAAAGCAATTGCTTGGTTTAGAAACTGAATAGGTTAAAAAATTAATAGATTAAATTCAACAATTTGAGCATTTAAAAAACTCCTGGTTTTTGTATTCTTTGCTATTATATAAATAAAAACATATTGCTATTTGTCAACAAATAATTACAATTTAATAATTACATATTTTCAATAAGTAAATATCTTATACCAAATTTAAGAAAACTAAATATTTGAAAAAATTTTAAAAAAAACGCCCGGTCTACGTGTTCTTCACAATTATATAAATTGATGCCCGCTAAATTATATTAATGGTTATAAATAATATTTATAGCCATGAATAATCTTTGGAAAACATGCATGATTGTTTTTTCGTCGTTTGGGCGTCCTAACCCCGCCTGTTATTCAACTTGACTAAATTGACTAAATTGTCTCTTTGACAACAGACAGCTTAAGTGGGGCTACCGTCATCATTTACGCTCGTAGTATTTTGCTTTGTGAAAGCCCACCAATCACGCGCGCAGCCACCAAAGCTTGCTGTTAAGTATAGAACGTTTCGAGACCGTGATTCACTTCGTTCCGAGTTCCCTTAGTGTGTATTTGGCGCTTCTCGTATAGCGAGGAAAATTTAGCGTGTCTCTTCCATTTACCCAAACATCCCCGTCGTTCAAAAAAAACCCGTCGACGCTACGGAAAAAGTCGCTCCCGTACCGACGAAATTCGATGTCATCGTCAAGAAAGCCAATATCCCCTTGGGTACCCCGTGTCACCAAGAAACATATCCCACTATTCGAATACGAAGTTCCGTCTCTTTTCCACGCCAATGCTATATACTGCGTGTTGAAAGCCACTCCTATCATCGTACCGTTAAGCAACACCATCCGAAAATTTTGCACTCACTCTGCGAGTCTCTCACCTAGTACCCCTAAGGATGATCGGGCAAGAACTCTCCTCTGAATGAACTGTTCCGCTTGGCATCACTATCGATGAATATTACCCTGAGTTGCATTGGACACCCCCCTCATGCCTAGAGCGCCCTCTTTACATTCCATTACCATTTGAGTTCATCTACAGCGAAGACGTCGCAAGCATCTCCTGTACTATCATGGCTATCTACACCTACACCTCCCACTGGACAGCCCTTCGTCTTATTACGGACTACACCATCTCTGTTACCTTTTTATTCCCCGCAGGTCATCCCAGACGCTGTTGTGTTTCCATCAGCTATCGCACCTACCACCACGTGCAAATCAAAAAATCAAGTACACTGACCATCTACATAAGAAAATAATTGAGCTCTTACCATCTAACCATAAATTTACGAAAACAATCGCTCCTTTTCAGGAATGGAAAGAACAAGAGATTGGAAAGTTTGCATGAGAGATTTTTAAAATGGGTTATGTGAGTCAGTTCGAGGTGCCCGGGTAATATGCTGAGGGAAGAAATAGGATGAACAAGAATGGTGGTCAGGCAAGTGCAAGGATTCTGAAAATTCGAAGAAAAACTAAGTAGGGAAGAGGGAAGCAAAATTGCGCAAGCGTGTGTCCGAGAGGTTATGGATCAGGAGAGGATGGTTAACGTGGGCTTTCAAAGTGGGAGGATAAGAGATATGAAATGAGGTTTGAATGTGGTATGCAAGTATGAATGTGGTATGCAAGTATGCAAGTTAAACATGATTGCATGGGATAGATAGGTGTAAAAGCGAGGAAGGGGCAAGGTAGAGTGTAGAAGAGAGAATGAAATGGATTTTGAATGAAAATGGTCAGGGCTAGGAATAAATTAAGAAACTGAAAGTTTGGAGAGAAAGCTGATTGTATAGGGTAGAAAGAAGGCCAAAAAATGACATCTCAAGCAGGAGAATTATAAAGTAGTGTTGCGGACTAGAGTCCAATTTTGAGATTGATAGTTGTAAGAGGAAATGCAAGCCCACGTGAAAGTCGCAAGTGCTTAGAATGCATATAATGGTTATGTAAAGACTCTCATTGATAAAAGAGAGAGTATACACAACATAAAGAAATATCAATTTTAAAAAAAAGAGTTTTGAACAGTCTCTTAATTAAAAGAAATTTGTTGAAAAACTAAATAATTAAAAAGATACTCGAGAAAACTTGTAAATAATAAAGCTGAAAACTCCCAAATCTTGAAGAAACTATTAAAGAAGCAAATTTGACGTAAAGATAACATTAAAAATAATTAACTATGCAAAAATAAATAAATAAATTGCCAATTAACGAGACTATTTGACAAACTTTAAATGGATGATTAAATGATGATGAAAATGATGAAGGGGATGAAACAGTGGACCAAGTATTACAAGGCATTATTAGAGGTTGTAGAAAATAGGGAAAGGAAGAAGGAACAAAGACGGTAGCGGGCGAAGCGGACAGCGAAAGCGAAGTTAGTAGGGAAGCTGCGAATGAAGCAAATGCAACGATGAAAAGAAACAAGGCCACAGGGGAGGATGATTTGTAAAATGAAGAACTGAAATAACGAGGATATAAACTTTAGGCGGAAGTGCTTAGAAGGTGGGAAAGACCCCTGGGGGGGGGGGGGGGGGTAATACCACAATTTAAACGGGTTTTAGGACAGTGATGGGGATCACAGACAATATCTGCGTGTTTAAATATTTAGTCTATAGGAACCTAGGGCTGAAAAAGGGAAATTATTCGCACTGTTTGTATATTTTAAGGCAGCATTTTTCTCAGTTAATGTTTGGCTGTTATGGACAACCATGCAATAAAGATGAGTAGACGAAGATTTAATAGAGAGAATACAAGGAACACTTGTGGAAACTAAGTTAATGGTGAAGATAGGATGAAAGAAAGGAGAGGAATTCTGCAGAGGAAGGGGGTTCAGGAAGGTTTCCCATTGACACTTCTATTCAGTGTTCTTCTGACAGACTTAGAGGATAATATAGAGAGGAAAGGGAAAGGAGGGGGCAACATTATGAACAGGTAAAGTAGCATATGCAGATGACGTAGTGCGAGCAGCGCATGATAAAAGAGGAATGAATTTGATGAAGTCTTCGAACAGTATGTGAGAGTAAAGCTCTAACTGCCAAGGTGACTCAGACTAAGGTGATGTGTTTCATAAATAAAAAAGCATAGCGTAGAATACGAATGGACGAATAATATAATAACAGCGACACACAAAAAAAGTGGTATGCCCGGCGGAATATACCAACATATCTATATGTTTTTGGGGTCGTTGAATCCGTATATGGGGTCCAAATTACGCAGTTTGGCTCATGTTTTTTTTTCGAAAAACGCAAAATTAGACGTAAAATGGACGAAAACAGCGGTTTTTCGTGTATATTTTGGCAGAAAAAAAATATTGTCATGCCCGCTGGACTTAATCAGCGTATCTATATATTTTTTGGGTCTGAATCCGAATTCAGAGTCCAAATAACGCAGTTGGTTCATATTTTTTCGAAAAACGTATAATCGACGAAAATAGAGATTTTCCTTGCATATTTTTGAAAACCAAATTTTTTCTTATGCGCGGTGGTCTTAATCAGCACATCTATATAATTTTGGCGTCGCTGAATCCGAATCTGGGGTCCAAATAACCCAGTTGGCTCCTATTTTTTGGAAATGCGCAAAAATAGACGTAAAAATGAAGAAAACGTCTATTTTTTCGTTTTTCGAAAGAATACGAGCCAACTGGGTTATTTGAATCTCGTATTCGGATTCAGCGACGCCAAAAACATATAAATATGTAGATTGAGACCACCGGACATGACAAAATTTTTTTTAATATACACGAAAAATCGCGGGTTTCGTCAATTTTATGTGTATTTTTGCGTTTGTTTCGAAAAAATATAAGCCAAATTGGTTATTTGGACACCGGATTCGGATTCAGCGACCCCAAAGACATAGATATGCTGATTAAGACCAGTGAGCATGAAAACATTTTTTTTTCTTGTAAAAATATACATGAAAAATTGCTGTCTTCGTCGATTTTACGTCTATTTTTGTCTTTTGAAAAAATATAAGCCACCTGGGTTATTTCGAGACCAGATTTAGATCCAGCGACCCAAAACATATAGATATGCTGATTAAGACCACGGGGCATGAAGACATCTTTTTTGGAAAAATACATACAAAAAATCGCTGTTTTCGTCGTTTTTTCGTGTATTTTTGCTTTTTTCGAAAAAATATAAGCCAAACGGGTTATTTGGACCCCCGAGTCAGATTAAGCGACCCTAAAAATATATAGAAATGCTGGTCAACTCATTTCATCGTGAATCCCCATACCTACTCGGAATCAGTAAGTTTGTAATTTTATTGATTGAATCAGGTTTGTGACAGCAATTTTTATTTTTGGATCCTTTGCTCTAAGCGAGCGTTAGTGAATAGTTTCTTAGCTCTGTTTGCAAAATAATGTTCTTCAGATGAACTTTTTATGTCTATTATAGCTCTCTGACAAAAACAGATAGCCTCTCCGATATTTTTGAATCATTATTATTATTATTATTATAAAAAAAATGTTGTCACAGGCTTATACTGCCCAACATGTCGAAGGCATTTTTGGTTATAGTTGGACTTTTTATTTGATCATTTTTTCACGGGGCTGTCCCGGTATATATCATCAGTCACGGACGAATTTTATAATGCAATCAAGTGATCTGATGAGAGCAGTCTGCCCAGACATATTGGACAAAGCCTGGTTTTTACCCCATCATTGACGGACTGGGTTGCAGTCAAGTACACGATGGGGGGACCTACAGCTTAAGGTGGGTTCCGAACTACCAGAACCTCGGTAAAGGTACATTGAAAAATTTCTAGAGGTACCGGCTCAGGGATCGAATCCCGGACCTTTGAAGTGAAGTCCGAGTATCTAACCAACTGAGCCACCGAGGCTCTCAAAAAACATTTCTGTGGCGAAATGTTGTCACAGGCTTATACTGTCCAATATGTCGAAGGCATTTTTCGTTAGAGTTGGATTTTTATTTGATCATTTTGCACAGGGCTCTCCCGGTATATATCATCAGTCACGGACGCATTTTTATAATGCAGTCAAGTGATCTGATGAAAGCAGTCTGCCCAGACATATTGGACAAAGCCTGGTTTTTACCCCATCATTGACGGACTGGGTTGCAGTCAAATACACGATGGGGGGGGGACCTACAGCTTAAGGTGGGTTCCGGACCACCAGAACCTCGGTAAAGGTACATTGAAAAATTTCCAGAGGTACCGGCTCAGGGATCGAACCCCAGACCTCTGAGGTGAAGTCCAAGTGTCTAACCAACTGAGCCACCGAGGCTCAGTTATCGTTAACAATTATTATTATTATTATTATTATTATTGGTATTGTTATTATTAATATTATTACATCAGCGATTAGTGAAAATCATATGTTTCTTTAGCCGTGCACCTACATAAATTTTAAAAAGGAGAGATTATCTAACGTTCACTATGGAACTTGAAGAAAATTAAAAATTAAGAAGAATGTTATTCAGAAATATCTATATTTAATATTTTTGTAAAAATATCTTCGCATAAACGTCTTTAATTAAAATATTTTTTCTCTGAAAATGAGTCCAGTGAGTTTTCTTAATGATTAAAATATTGATTTAAAAACATATTGGACATTCAATAACAGTAGGATCGAATGACCTTGAACATTTTTCTTGTTAAATTTTAGGATTTATTAGAAATTCCTTTATGAATCAACACAAATGCATGCGAAATCTGTAAAAATGCAGTGTCTTTATCAGGGAAAAGTTTCCAAGACAGAACTCAAATTTATCTGGGATTTTTTAGTGTATATTTATTGAGATATTTTAACAGCCTTAAAATTCACGATGCAGATAATTTTACTAGAACGCATAAACAGTAAATATTTGTACAGACCAAAAAAAATGCATTGCTCATTGATGTTGTTAAATCTGAATTCATTAAGATTATTTTTTTTTACTTAAAAAAATAATTATAAAACATTCATATAAGAAATGATATTCAAAGTGTTTTTAGCACTACATTCGTATATCAGAAAGGAGATCAGATAATAATAATAATAATTAAAATTTTCTAAAACTTAGAAATTTTAGAACAGGAATTTTCAAATTTAAATTTACATGACACTTTGATATTTTTTTTAGATACTGGACCACATGATCACTAGATTTACCTTTAAATGCACAAAATAATAATGTAACAAGATATTTCTCTCATCTTTTTTGAATTGGAAAGTAATTATAAATGCCAAATACATTTTTTTAAATATTTTTAAAATATTAAAATATAATCGAAAATTTGAACACATGGTGAAAGTAAATTTTTTATGTTATGCTTATGCCGATATCTGAAATATCATTATTGAATTATCTTTAATAATATTATTAATCGTTAAGATAAAGATTAGAACATATTCAATTTGGGAAAAGGAACTAAAAACTATTTTTTAAATCCTGACAGCTCAAATATGTCTTTTTCATATTTATTCTTTTTAGCTTAATAAAAATAATTATACTTTTCAACTTTAATCAAAGGAAACAAAAAAATCGCACACTCGTAATTTGAAAATAGTTTCAACTAGGTGAATCTGATTGAATTTTCTTAAAAGATAAACACCTGTAATTAGCATTAAATAATGTATGCACATTGATTTTAATAAATTATGCCTAATAAATAGTTAATTATAGTAATTATACCTGATAAATATCACTCTGGAAAATCATCGGCGGCCCATGCAGTGAATCTAGCCTAGCAAGGGAGTTGTTCATCTCCGGAGAGTCGTTGGACCGGTACCTCTAGAGAAAAAGGTTCTCAAAGTACTTAAAGCTGTTGATCTTGGTGGTTCGGAACCCACCTTAAACTGTAGGCCCCCTCCCGCCACCAAGTAAGTGTATGGGGGATGTGTAAAGGAATAGGGAAGAAGATTGTGCGAGAAAAATTTAAACCCTTAGGGGACACATTAGAAGCTTCCATTAGATGTTCTCGCGTTGTTGCCGGGATAGAGCTTGACCTTTCCTCTCATGAATTTGACAGCTGTGTTGGTGGTTGTCGCGTAATGGCTCAGAGAGAATATGCGGGCAGATATAATGATGTGGCGTGAATTATACATCACCAACATGCCCTAAACCGAGAACTCTTAAAAGAATCGATGCCTTTCTATAATTATATTCCATGGTACGTTTTTGAGAAAACGAAGATTAAATCTTATGTTGTGATGTCACTATCTAGACGGATCATTATATCAGAGTCAATCGACCTGACATTGCTTGTCCACTTAACTGAAATTTGCAGGCAACCTATACAACCAAGATCCATAAGCTGTTTAAGTATAACAGCGGTAATGCTCATGATTTTGTACATACATCATCAAAAAAAATGATAACATCGTACTAAATTAACTTACAACATCCTCACTTCATAAGTTATTTGACTTCGGCTGTGACTATGATGGAAAACCGGGTTCACTCGAGAACAAGTTTAAAAAAATGACTAGATATAAATATAATAAATAAATATGTAATAAAAAAATAATGAATCAATAGAATAAGTTATTAGATGGGATCTCGGGCAACCCTATTGCCCAAGAGGTCCAGCTCTTGCAGTCAGCCACATTGCATTGGGCTAACTCCCCAATGCAACGAATGATGGGGTTGCGTGACCAATAGCTTGTAGAGCCACTCACAATAGGGCTCTCTCGGATGGAATCCAAGGTTCATTTGCGAGAGGCAATAGGATCGAACCGAGGGTGCGACAAGGGAATGGCCTCGGAAAAACGAAAGAACATCGTTTTAAATTGTAACAACTCGGAAGGGACGTTCTAACCTGTTAGCAAGGAAGCTCATCGGCGCGAAGAGGATACATGCAGACGTTATATGGACGTTGGGCCAATAAACACCCAGAATGTGCTCATAAAACGCCTTAGTATTTAAGAGATCAGGTATCCTTTCTACGCAATTGGGGTTGCGGCATCCTCCAGAGAACATACCACCCGTTCCAGCAAGACCACCTTTGCAGATAGCCGATAATGCCAACATGAAACACAGGAGATAAAAAATTCACCAAAAATCGTTTCTCCGGAAGGAAAAATTAGCTGAAGCTAATACCGCTCTCTCTGCTTTGCTCCCTGAGGATATTGATCTTTGGAATCAAAACCGTGAAGTTTACGAGAATGCAGTTTCCCTGCTTAGCGACATTGAAATTAATAATATTTATAATAACGCCAAAGCAAGACTCGCGAGCGTACTATATAGTTTCAGTTTAAACTTGAAACGACTAGACGGTAGGCATCAAATAAGAAGTTCAATCAAAAAGTTAGGGCACTTACTCGAATCTTACGGAAAGCAAATCACACGCTGAACAAGTGTAAACTGTTGACCATCAACCAGCACTGGACGCAAAAAAAGTTATCTCATTGTTTCGTAACTTTTTCCAGAGGCAACTGTTGCAACATCCAGAAGAGGAGTGTCCACTAATTACTGCTGAAGAAGTTGAAAAAAGTTATGGCTAGGACTGAGAATTTTTCACTGTTAGAGCCAAATAACATCAGTTACTTTTGGTGGAAATGGTTTACTTCTACGCACCAACATCTAGCCCGCATATCTTCTACTTTCTTAAACGGAGAACAACCCATCCGATGAGTTGAAGTAACTTGACCGAAGCACTTGCAAGATGATGACAATCCATCGAAGTCATCATCCTAGATCTTCTGTACTTCGTATATACCTCCCTCGAGATAAAGGAGGTAGAGATTTGCTGAGCTTGGAGTGTCTTCATCGATGAACGGTTCTAGCTACAGCCTGCTCAGTTCTAAAAAGCACAGATTCTCTAATGCGACTCGTACACCAACATGAAGTCATCAACGTTGCGGCGTTTTTCCACTGAGCCGCAGATAGGGTGGCAGAGAAGCTTGGTTTCCCATTTGATTCCAGCGTAGTATCGCTGGCAACCTCCTTCATGGTAAATTATCCGGTATTATACGTAGAGTAGAGTTATCTATAGGTCTAAAGAACAGGATTCTCAAATTTTCTGGATTAAAATCGGATATGGAGGGATTTCTTTTTATCTGTCAAGAAGGCGTCATAGACACCGTAGTTTACCGTAAGCGCATGATGAATGTACCTGTAACCGATACCAACTGCCGAGCGTGCAAGCGAGATCCAGAAAATATTGGACATGTTCTCAGTGGATGCTTAAAGTATGCACGCTTCGGGTACAAAGAGACATAATGCGGCTCTAAAAGTGTTATATTACCATCCTAGGCATTCCTATCCTTTTGATCTAATGCCCGTATTGCCATACGTCCTTGGGGAACAAGAGTCCGTTGTAGAGAATGATCAGTCTAAGATCTAATGGAATTTCTCATTCTCCATCACTCAACGTATCAGTACTGCAAAGCCTAATATTGTCCCCCAAGATCTAAAGACCAACATAATTAACGTAATTGAATTCTCGGCACCAGCCGATGGTAATATCACGACAAAGCAGGAAGAAAAACGGGCAAAATGTCAGGCTCTACTCTTCGAGCTGAGTAGGCCGTACCAAGGCTACAAAGTCCATTTTGTGGTTCTCATAATCGGCGGCGTTAGAGGTATGAAAGCTTCATTTCTTAGCCAATTCAATAATATCCGGGCTTGACAGCATCAGGCTCAGACGATCACATGTCACGTGCAAAAGGCTGTTCTTCTGGGATCACTGCATCTGGTCCGATAACACTGTTCTTACTAACATTGTACAAAGGTGGGTAACTCTAAAAAAGTATCCAGAGGTGAAACCCTCTCCTCCAACTGTGCCGGTTGCCGCGTACGGTTAGTCACGGCTAGGGACCGCACTCTAATGAACTACTTCTGGAGTTTACAACTTCTCTTATAATAAGTATGAGGACAGGCAATGTCGATGCTGTAGACTCTTCCACCTTTTTTTTCTCGCATCACGATGTCAGCTCAATTAGCCCGGATGTAATGATCCGTTTGGATAGTAACACCCCAGTATAAGATGTACTCTTCGCTTTTTAAAAAGGACATTGAAATGTCCTGTATCGCAATGACGAATCCTTGCACATCTGGGTACAGAACACCCTTTCTTAACCAAACATTGGGTACCTCACTATCAACTTCATGTTGATCTAAAGTTTTGGGGTGTTCGCCGTGTATAGCTTTCTGCCTCCATTGTATTTCTAATTCCACTATGTTTTCTGTCCTGATATTCAAGGCCCCATCTGAGGACCAATTTCAGGGTGTGTAGTCAAGATCCGCTTTATAGATGGTGATGTAAAGCGCAACATTTCGTTTGCTGTGAAAATAGTCTCGCGACTGTATAACTTGTGACTCACACAGTTTTTTAACATCGACAATGCCCCTACCCTCTACACGTCGTGGTAAAACTACCCCTTCAATCGCTGAATTCTTGTGATGCATTCGGTGCTTCGTCATTTCTACGCGGACGATTCTGTTTCACTTTTCAAGGTTGGTGTTAGACCATTTGATGAGCCTGAAGGAGTACGCGAGGACAAGGATGGCATATGTGTTGATTGCCCTAATTTTGTTTGCCCATTTGAGAAAACTCTTCATAATCATTGTGAGTCTCGTAGTGAAGGCAGTCGTTAGGCTTGTCTTAACTATTGTATGCCGAATACCCTTCGATTCAAAAATACCCAGATATTTATATGAATCGCCTACAGCTTTTTCCTCGATGTCATTTTCGAACTCGTTCTCTAACTCTGTGGTCCCTAATTCTCCTCTGTCTAAATGCACTGTTCTACATTTGTCTAGTCCGAACTCCATATGGATATCATTGGAAAACTGCTGCATGACATTGAACACCTGCTGTAGTTTTTGGACCGAAGTAGCGTACAGCTTTAAGTCATCCATGTACAGAAGATGGGTCGCTTGATGATCATCCTCATTATCATGAATTCTGAACCCATGATACATGCTGTTTAGTGTTTTTCTCAATGGATTCAACGCTAAACAGAACCATAGTGCGCTGAAGGAGTCTCCTTGAAATATACCCGTCGTAAAGCGTATTGATCTAGTTATCCTCGGTTGTCGATGATCAAAATACTTGATTTTTGTACCTCAGAGCCTCATCGCATGACTCAGAAAGTCAATAATGCGTAGGCAGATTTTGTAAAGTTTTAAAATTTCAAGCAAATAGTCATACGGCACGGAAGGAAACGCTTGCTTGTATTCAATGTATGCCATGTGTAAGTTCCTTTGATGCTTACGAGCTTGGGTCATGGCAACAGCATCTATAGTGACTAGATCTTTACAGCCTTGTGAGTTTTTACAACATCCTTTTTCTTCTTTTGTAAGAATGTCATTTTCGTCGCAATGAGAATATACCTTATCTGCTATGATAGCTGTAAGACATTATTGATGACCATCTTGATGACCCTCCTCATTATCATGAATTCTGAACCCATGATACATGCTGTTTAGTGTTCTGCTCAATGGGTTCTAAGCCAAACAGAACCATAGTACACGTTCAATAAGATAGTCATGCGTCACGGAAGGAAACGCTTGCTTGTAGTTAATGTATGCCATGTGCATCTATTCATCCCATTGTGATTTCGGCTACAGACGATCTGTACGCAAGATGCACTGAACATCTTCAACATTTAGGAGTCAGTGAGGCATTGGCAGCATCTCAGAATGAGGTTTTATTAAACACCTGTTGCATTGTAAGAAGCTTTCTTGACCATCAGGAAGCGAGCGACTGAAAACCCGTAGAGTGGCAGATGGTAGCTCTAAGAAAGCATCCAGAGGTGACTGTTGTAACCTCCAACGCTCGCGGCCGCTCGTAATTGTATACCTACAACATCATCGCAGGAGGTTTCAAGCATCGTAGTAAATTAACTTATAACATTGTAATCCCGTCAGTCACTTGACTTGGTCCGTGGCTATGATGTACAACCGGGTTCACCGGAGTAAAAGTTGAATAAAGTAAATAATAAGTGTGAGGACAAGTATGAGTTATAGGTAAAAGAAGCTTCCAAATCGACTGTAGGATGAGATTGTGGATATTTGATGTGTTAGTATGCTCAGTGTTAAGTTACGGATTTAGGTATGCTGAGGGAAAAAATAGGTAGAGAGAAAATGATTAAGGCCACTAAAAAGAACCTGGAAAGCACAAGCATGTGTCCGCGAGGTTTATAGATAAAGGAGGGCTAATATGAGACGTTCGAAATGGCATGAGGAGAGATATTGAATGAGATTTGAATGTGGTATGCAAGTGAGAAGTAGAGAGGGGCAGAAAAGACGGCAAGCGGTTATGGGGAGATAAGGAGAATAAAGATAGAAACAAATCATGGCTTCAAGGCAAAACAGCTCGCATTGAATGATTAAGATGCAGGAGGAACTTGAATACCTGAAAAATTTTAGGAAGGAGGATGTAAAATCATGCAGGCATTGGATGTATGCAGAAAAGAGTCTGTGTAGAGTTTGTAGGTATGAGCAGGATACATGTTTGCTTGTGTTAAGGAGGTTTACAAGTGACGAAGGTGTCGCAGGTGCCAGAAAATAAAAAAAGTCGAGGTGCGATGCGGACGAAAACTAAAAAAGTAGAATCGTGGAGTATGTATCCAAAAAACTGAATATATTTTGACCGAAATCATAGTGGTTTATCTGTATGAGAATCGGCTAATTAATCAACTTTCATTCATCCATATTGTATTACGTAAGTACGTGAAGACAAACCTTGATTTTATATAATAAGACGTGTAAGACATGTGTAAGACGTGTAATACATGTGTAAGACGATCCTATGAAAAAAGGGCATCCCATAAATCATCATCAATAATCAGAAATCATCAGTCATTAATATGTATAAATTTCAAAATCTGTACATTTGTCGTCTTACAGCTTCGAAACCGATGCACAAAAAGTTGTATAAATGTTTACAGTAATAGATTATATCCCTGAGCAGCTTTTAGGCTTTTTTTATTAGCGAACTCATTATCAATTTTGCCCTCGCCCCACAACTCGCACACGCAAGCGGAGCCGCGGGTTTACGGTAGTTGTAAATAATTACAGATAGTTCAACTAAATACCTCTAATTTAAATTACTTTATTATCTTTAATAAAACCGTAGATAGTATAGTTGCATATTTGTTTACAAAAAACAAATAGTTTTTCAGATTTTTCAACCGTAATTTGTTGTGAAATTTATAAAATACCACCGTGAATTTTTTCAGAACTTTTCTATTACCTTTTAATTTTAAAAAATAAGAAAAAAATTGTACTTTTAAACTATTAATTAGTTTCATTGAATTGTGTATATTGTTGAATTTGCAACCCGAATTTCACTTAATTTGTATAATTAAAGTTTGCCAATTTTATACTTTACTATTTTGAATGTTTCATTTTAGGATAATGTTTATTTTGTAGCTCTTAAAATAAAAGTTTTTGAAATTAGAATATTTGCATTTTACAACATGTTCGTTATGAAACGATTTAATAAAGAGTTTTTGAATGGCAAATTTTTTAAGTGTTAATTTGGAAGATTCGCAAAATTGAAGATTCTGAAGAGTTTAATTTAGGCTGCTTTTGGTTTTCGTTTATTATTAAATACTTCACATGAAGAAATGTTCAGCTTTAACAGTTAACTAATGGAATTTCAATTTGAAATTCGATTCCCTGGAAACATTGTTGTGAACTGGGAAATAACCAGAAAATGACTAAGCATTTTTTTCTTCATTATTTGGCTCTACAATTCATATTCTTATTATAGGTTTAAAATATCATGATGAAGATAATGAAGATAATGTTTTTCAAAAATACCATAATAAATGATTGAAGATTTGGTCTTAAATTGCTTGTAGGATACCAAGGAACTTTAATCTAAAACAAAATTCCATCTGCAAATAACTTTCAGTTAAAAGAGGTAAAAATCAGATAAAATCGATTCTACTTTCCTTTTTATAATATCGTACAAAAATATTATTGGATACAATTGATGAAAATTTTAATTTAATGCTATAAAACTTATTAAAAATTTGAGATACATATATTTTATATGGTCTGAAATATCTCATTCCACAAATATTAATCCAAATGCCATAAATTTAGAATACACATTTTTCTAAGCAGTTATTCGATACAAGAAATGTAAGTAAAGCTTGGATAAGTAATAATACAATATTGGGCTAACATTTAGTAGCGCTCCTCCTTCTTTATATTTCTGAATTCAGAATATTAAATAAAATAGATAGTACAAACCTGTAAGGCCTGTAGAAATATTTTACAGATTTTGAGATAAATAACATCTAAGGAATTATTATTACTAGTTACTATATAATCGTGCAGCAAATTTGTATTGTCAAAATAAAAAGTAAATCGACGTTTGTGTTTATTTTTGGAATATATACATGTCACGTAATATTAACCAGCAGATTGACACTATTGTCTTCATGTCTCCCTGGATCTGCAATCTGCATTTTATCTGCTTCTGTTTAGATTTTTAGAATTATAATTATAAATTAAGAACTTAAAATGCGTTTTGTTAGTCAGCGATGGACCGATCGAATTTAAAAAATCGATCCGACGACAGCGCCCGTCGAAGTTCGGTTTTTGAAATTAGAGCGATGGACTGATCGAATCGAATAAACTGTTCCGATCGTAGCTTGCATCGATTTTTTTTTGCACACGTCTAGTTTGCATCTACAATAGGGTCCTATAGTACTACAATTTACTGCAATTTAAAGAAAATAAACAAATATTGATTTTGGGTAGTGTGCTCATATGAAATGGAATGCCACATATGTGAAATCTTAATAAATGACTAATATATCAGAAAACTTTAATATTTATTTTACAGGAAGATCAATTCAGCAGATATTCCGGGCAATGTAGAAGTCTTCCACGACCTTCAACATTTTCGAAGAAAGCAGTCGTATTTTGTAAGACTATTTACTATATATGCATGATGATGTTTTTTAATATTTAAAATGTTTGAATTTTAATTTAGAGTTAATGTCTCTTTTTTAAATATTTAAATAAATCGAATAAAGTTATATTTTATTATCTATTTTTCAAAACTAGATCAGATTTTGATACATGAAAAGTAGAGAGGTTTAAAACAACAGTGAATGGTGCAGTCACCAGATCGCAGATATTCTGTCTGCATACTGTGTGTGTCTTTTTTGAAGTCCTTGAACACAAAACCGCCTAAAATATTTTGCTTAAAAATAAAAAATGTACAAAAGAGGCTGATTTTTGTAATTTCAAAATGGTCCCCTTTTTAGCTATAGATGTGTTTAATTTTCCATGTTAAATTCTAAGTAGTGAAATTTTTTAAATTGCTAGGCAATTAATTTGGAATTGTTTAATTTCGAACGTATATTGAAGCTGAAAAGTAAGCTTTTAATTTTACGTAATTTTTATCATAAATAGATATTCTTAATGCTTGATGATAATCAACATTAATGGACTTGACAAAATGATACCTTCAAATTTTGAAAAAAGCGGTTAATAAAAAAAGGCCTTACAAAGGAGCGGGAACACTTAAATGAATGCGTATCGACAATAACTTTATAATTTCATCCCTTCTATGAATCATTTATTCACCCTCTGATACAACTCTTTGTGAAAGTTATAAATATTAATAATTCTGCGCGGCAACGCCAAAAATGGAAGTAAGGGCGAAAATTAGAGACGTACTTGCGTAGTAAAGGAGTTTGCAAAAAATTAACATAAATTTATGTTATTGTTTTTCGAAAGAAAGAAGTAATATGTAAAGTTTTCTGTGATAAAAACTTCTAATTTTACGGCCAAAGAAAGTTCCCACTTGAAAAATATTGATTGGGAGCATTTTGGGAACTTTAGATCATTTTGTTTTTGTTTGAAAATATTTTTAATCTTAAAAATCATAATTTATTGTATATAATTTAATAAAGAGTTTGACATTTATCATCTACAAATTGTTTTTATTTTACACTATTATTAATTTTAAATCACAAAATTGGTATAGAATTTCTTTTTCTTTTAATAATATTAAAAAAGTTTGTCACTCAAACAAAATATTTTAACAATCAGATTAAATCATGCTATGCCGAACAATAATTCTGCTTCTATACTTAAAGTGGCAGTCTTTCAGTGAAGAGGTATGTTGCTTGTTAGATGGAACTAGGCGACACGTATATTTTCCATTTGAGAAAATAAATTTGTACAAAGTTACGGATATTTAAATCTACATTTTTTATACCAACATAAACTTTAAAAAAATTATGTAACACAATTGCACAAGGAGGTTTGATAAGAATTACGTTCCTTAAAAAAAAAATACTCAAGAAAATCAATTCGTTAAAAATGCTTGCGCAAAAAAAGTTTCAATAAGAGAAATACGTTTTTATATAACACTATAAAGTGGTTCATCAGAGACAAATATAATTAGTTAGTTTTAAAACACGTGGGAGGCCCCTGTAAAGCTTACCTGGCGCTTAATCTATAAAGCCTATTGCACTAGACACTTAACTATTCACTCTCAGTAGTTGTCTCCTGACCTCCTGACGAAGCCCAGTATGTCAATCACCGATCGCGTTTTAATTTTCTCAGGTTCCATAAAATGGGCCCCAAGGTTTTGCTACCTGAGCCGAGCTAATGTCGAACACTGGCATCATACGTGTAAGGATGTTTTAGGATCCCTGCCGCATTTCCTCTACTCTGTCGTGTGGTTATATCCCATTTTTTGCATATGTTAGTTCAAGTGTTTGTGCCCAGTGAACTCATGAACCACTGTCTTTTCCTCTTTTTTTGGCAAAGCCATGATTTCCCTGGCTTTGTCCATTCTGCGCGTATTTCCGGTGTTTTGTGCGGATCCAGATTTTGATGGGAAGGCCAATGCAGTAAAATGCTAGTCCCAGTACCGGTTCCGGTCCTATGGGCTCACTTGCCGCTCCGCAATTTTCCAACTGGTCCGCTTTTGCGTTGCTCTTGATCCTTGTGTAACCAGGAACCCTTTTGAGAGCCATTTTTTTCCTGATTGGTATAATGCCATTTTGCATTCCCAAACCAGTTCTGATGTTATGTCTGGTTTTCCTACCGCAGTTTGTGTAAGTTGGCTATACGTACAGATTTAATCCGTCTGCCACCCCCGTTTTCTTCTAATAATGTTCAAGTACAGCAAAAGACGGCCGGGACCTCTGTCTGAAAAACGGTTGCATGTTTCCCAAACGGGACCTCACCCTCCTTCTCGCGCTGTCATAGGTTCCGTCACCTGACAATCCCTCTCCCCTGAAGACATCTGTATACCAGATTTTCCTTTGGAGGAGGGGATTACGATTTTCCTTCGACAGATCCCTGCTTGGAATATGAACGCGAAAAGCCTTGGTGAAGTTGAAGTGTTTTGTTATTTTGTCTCTAGAATCGACAATATGCTAATGTCACTCGGGAGCCTAGTGTGCCTAATCTCCCGAGTCCATCTATCTACTCTTGCCAAGCGGCCCATATCGTGTACCGCTCTTGTCATTATTGCGGCGTGTCGGAATTCTTCATAGAGCATTAAGCCTTTCGCCGGTGTGGACTGTGTCGACTTTCAGAACCTGGTAGTTTCTTGAGAAAGTGACCATCCTGGTTTTTCCGGATTTACTGAGAATCCTAAGCTAACGTAAGAAATCTAATGAGTGCAGCGCCGACCTTGTCAGACCCATCAATTTTCCCAGATGGGCCCCCTGATTAGGATTAAAAAGTTGTCCGCATAACCCTGGGTATGACACCCCTCCTTATTAAGCCTACGAAGGAGTTTATCCACTACCATACACCACAGAATGGGCGGCAGGACACTCCACTGTGGGCAGCCCCTTCGCGCTATTCCCTTAACTAAGCCATCCCCCCATCTGGTTTCGAGTCTTCTTTGGCTTAGAAAACTTCCTATACAGCTTTCTAGCTGGGTTGGCACGCCACACCTCAAATCCTTTCGACAGATGACTTCAATTTTAGTACTACAGCTTTGAGTGCCTTTTCTACCGAGCAGCCTGCCTGGGAAGCGTGCTACCCTCTGTGCAGTGGGGAGGCCAAAAGCACCTCATCCCTAATATATCTCTCGACTAGCTTCCAACGTCTTTAGGATAAAAGATGTTAAGCCGATCTGTCGAAGATCTTGCACAGCAGTGTAACCGTCGCTCCCAGCTTTGGCAATGAAGGCCACTCTACCGTCCTTCCATGCCGATGTTATGTGTTTTGGAAAAATTCTTACCCTAAATAATTTCGACAGTGGAGGGATGAGAAAATCCAGTCCTTTCTATAAAAGCGTTGTACTGGTGGACAGAAGGACCCTACGACCCATTCCTCTTTTTGATGTCTACGCCTTTGGAGGTGAAATTCCAATCGACCCTTTCCGGCTGTTGGCACCATCCTTCCTTCTCTTGGCACCACCCTTCCTCCACTTAACACCAGCCGCCTCCTCCTCATGGTCGGTTCGTATTCGCTAAAAACCTGGGAAGTGAACTTCCATCATGTAGTTTAGCGTTGCTTCTTCATTGTCGGCCCGAGGCGAGCTTCCGGATTTTTAGCTAGGACCTCTTTAAGAGGACAGTTCCTTAGTTTAGGTCACACGGACTAGAGTTAGCCCGAATTGCACAACAGCAGAGGAGAAGCCATTATACAGGGGTATTTTCATATTTCGCGTCTCCAAAGTTTCATTCGGATCGGCCATTCGGTCAAATCCGTGCATCTTCGGATCAAGTTTATGATAGTTTCCATGGTTGCGTTCGAAACTTCAAACGGATACAAGTGTCAAAACAATATAGGTTATGTTATATAGTAATTACAAATAATAAAAGTGTTTAATTAATAATGAAGTGAGACATGTTAACTGAGAAGTAAACGTCATTTTTTTCTGTGCCAATAACATTATAGAATGGCTGCTAAGTGACAAATATTATAAAATAGTAATAATATTCTGTGCTTCCAGTGGGCGAAGAGTGAATTGTGTTTAACGCTTACTTTTACTGCATAAAAAAGGTATGTTATGAATAGACAGGATATTTTTTAAATAAAGTGAATGAAGGGTTACATGCGTAAACTTTAAATTAACATTGCCTACATTTACTAATAGCAATTAGGAATAACAGGTGAATCTGAACATAACCGTTTGAAGTTTCGAACGCAACCATGGAAACTATCACAAACTTGATCCGAAGATGCACGGACTTGGCCGAATAGCCGATCCGAATGCAACTTTTAAGGCGCGAAATATGAAAATACCCCTGTATAATGGCTTCTCCCCTGCTGCTGTGCAATTCGGGTAGCATTCAACTCGCCATGTATGTAAGCCCCAGCGTGTCCAACCTGTATAAAAAGCAGAATCAAGTTAAAAGTTGGTTATTAAGGAATTTTTACCACCATTCACACTTTTATCTTTAATATTCCTGAGAATTGATTATAGATTTTTTAAATGTTTATCAAAATCTCAATAAAACAATCTTTAGAGTTCAGTTGACAATTAATCTGCTTGAAAATTCTCGTAGAATCGAAATGAAGAAAGTATAATTTACAGTTTATAATAAAAACTTATGTTTTTGTACTTTTTTCCTTTTCTGAAATCCAGTACAAGATGTAGATTCTTCGTTCTAAAAATTATTTTTAATCGCATTTAACAAAATTTGAAATCTATTCTTCGTCTGAACTAAACTAATTGCAGTTGCAAAAAATGTACTTTCAAATATTAAACAGATACATTAGGCCATAGACCGTCGGTCGTTCTTTAACTTTCGGTTACTTTCACCGTTCCCAAAAGTTCGATTCTTGGTCAAGCAACCAATTTTGATCTTGGCATAATGATCTATTTTTTCAATTATTTTTTTTTGATAGAAATGTAATTATTCAAAAATAAACTTATGTTGTGCAACTTTCTGCATTGACGATCTTAATTAGTTTCAATACTGTAAAACTCTTATTGAAAAAGCGTACTTTCACTGCACTGACCAATTTAAGCGTGAAATAAATCCCTTAAGGACATGTGATACTTAAAAAATTATCGATTTTACCAGTCTTAGGTTTCCTCGGCTTTTTTCCTAGAGTAATAAATATTTCGTCTTAACAATTTTGGACATGATAGCGGACATGCTAAGGGACGTCCTCGCACACTTTTTTCGTAGGTTAATTAAAAAAATTCACATTTTCCAAATTTGACGTGTTTGTGTATTTCCAGGTTATGTGTATTACAATTCCCTCCCATTATTCTTGAGTGCTACCGACAGCATCGTTACGACATAGACCTACATTACCGGAATGACAGAGAGCTGAAAGGCGATCCCAACCTCAAAATAGTGCACATGCATGCAATTTTTATTCAGAACAATACATCTTTTTTATTATTATCCCTCAAAAAAGAGTCCGGGAACGTCCGTTATGGTATTTTGTAGCATCTTCGAATTCAATTTTTAAAAAATGTTTATTTTTGTGGAAAAAAGCCGGGTGAACTGCACCCGATTGACCAAACGATAATGTATCACATGCCCTTAAAAAACGCTCAAGCTGCCGTAAGCTATAGGCGTACACGAACTCTCCTCTTCAATGTACATGAGACATTAAGATTTCTCAGGGCGCCATACAGCTTTAAAAGTTCCTATTGTTTAAACTTCTAATTAAACAAATGATTCAAACTTAATGAAATGTAAATCTTAGACTTTTTATTTTTTAGTGATTTGTGATTTGTTTCAGCAATTTTCAACAATGAGATATTAAATAAACGAACGGGCTTCCATGACTCAGCATACTAGAGATCTGAAATGGCGACAAAATTTTAAAAAAAGTATTACATCCAGGGATCGGAACCTTTTAGCTTCGTTACAATAATAAGGGATTCTGGAGGGGTTCGGGTTTGAACCGAACCGTTAAATTTTCTAAAGGGATCGGTTCGAATCGAACCCTTTGTTTTTGTGATTCGCAACAAAAAGATAAATGTCAGTAAATTCATCGTTCAAATTTCATATTTATTTATTAAACATTGAATACCGAAATCTTATAACTTTTAACATATTTAGAGATTGACGTTCACATTTATTACTTAAAAATTATAAAAAGTTCGGCATTTCATCTTAAGTAAATAAATATGAAATTTAAACAATAAGTTTATTCACCATTGCCTTTTTATCGCGAAATAAGAAGCCACACTTGTACAAAATAATTATCTTATATAGTTTCAGCAACATTTAACTATCTAATACAAACAAAATATGCCCGCTGTGCGGCACATTCTTATTGCGCGTTACGCTCTCGCGCTTTGCGCTCGCTTTTGTACGTTTAGTCACTTTAAAAATCGGTATCAAATATATGAAATGAAAAATTTTAGACACTATATAAAAAAGCTGTTTTCGGAAACCGGACACAGCAAAGGTTCTGCAGATGCAATTGGATGATTAGTTAAGCACTACCTAAATTATCACAGTCTTTAAAAATCGATTAGTGAAACAATACAAAATGCATCCGACTTTGTAGTAGAAGTTTAAAAATACAGGACTGCAATAAGTTTAATTTACTTGCTTACAGAAGAAGTTGAAAAATTCAGGGGAAAAAAGCTATTAGAATGGAAATAAATGAAAGAACCCAGGAAAAAAGAAACCATTGAAAAGACGACTGTGTGAATTGCGTATCTGTCATGTGCAGATTCAGAAAGTTAAAACTGAATCGGTTTGCGACTATGTGAATCGGTCATTTTTTCAATAAGCTTTGAATCTGCCATGTGCTGTAATGACCATTTCAAGCAAATTCATATTGAATCGGTTTCCCTCTTTTTGAATGAGCACGAATTTTTTAAGGTTGAGCTGTCATATTTCATACAATTGTTGAAATTGCTAAATTATCGAAAAATTAAAACTAATCATCGCTAGCAATCTGCAATTCAAGTGAGAGAGACGCAATTCAGAAACCTTTGAAATCCATTCAACACAAGTGAATGGATTTTTGTCTCCTTAAAACAATCAGGAATTCAAAAAAGTCACGTTTGGAAGACTACGAAAGAAACAACGAAGTTAAACTTTTTATATCTCGAACAGCACAAACTCCACTAGTGGAAGGTAAAGAAACATAAAAAGAAGACGAAACTGTCAAATCTACTGCAAAAACTACAAAATCTACTAAAAAGCTTCAAATACGATACAAAGAAAGGGCAAAAAATATGCTTTAAAACCTTAAAATTAGTGAAAATAAAATTGAAATTGAAATTATTTAGTACTATTTATGTAAAATGTTATAAATCATTCTTATTATTTTCAATCATTTGTATGCAGAAAAAAGTATCCCTTGATATTCTTTTGCAGGACATGCTATTATTTACATATAGCCTTATAAACGACGACTTTTTTTTATAAAACTCGATTCCCTTACAGCCCCTAATTTTACAGGTATTCTCAATCAAATTTGTTTGAACTTACTGAAGCAAATTACCTTAGATAGCTTTTTCAGTCTAATTATATCATAACATATGTCAGTACACAGATATAGTAATGCTTGATACTACTGAACATAAATTTTTAGTTTTAAAATTCCTCGTGATTAAAGCATTGGCAAACAATAAGTTAATAACTTAGACACTATATATTAGAGTGATTCATTCTATAAGTAAAAAAAAAAACATTTGATCGAATCAAAGTAGACCCATATTCTGTTGGTACCTTTTGATGGCAAAGTAAGCTCTCAAAAGGAAGAAGCTGATCGGATAATATTTAGATATTATCCGATAATATCGGATGATATATAGATGTTCCCAGGAACATTTCAGAATAACATAAGGAACAAACATGTGTTAAAGATTTTTATAAATGGAATGCACAAAACTTAGCAAATTTTCACTGTTAATTAGGCATTCTTCATTTAAATAGTTATAATGGAAAATATATTGCTCATGTTTAAAATAGTACATCAGTTATTTTTTCTAATAGCTGCCTTCCGTTGTTTATTGCAAAACGCAAAGTTCAAACCTCCGAAACCTTTTTAAATTTTGAATTCTTCTCTCCAACGTTTATTAGAACAGCAAGGTCAAACTATAAAAAAAAACCCCTAAATCAGAATTTCTGTTACATAACTTGTAACAAAAGTAACATAAACCTGAACATTCACGAATCGCAGCAAACTCACTTTCTTTAAAATTGCTAACTAAGCCTAACGAATAACACCTTTTCCTACAAAAAGGTTACTCTTTTCCGTGCCTCTGAGAATTTCTGTTACCTAAGTTTTAACAAATCTAGAAAAAATTTGTTTTTTGAATTAGTCCGATTTATAAGAATAAATGTATATAAAGGTGGTAACAATTGATAGCCTTTGGTCTTTGGACAATTCATATATATTATATTTAAAAAACTGGAGTATAGTCAATGCATTTCACTGCGGAACCGCAGCCTCTTCAGGTCTATAACAAATAATAGAGAATGTCATGAATATATGTATTTATATGCTCTGTTATCGAAGATATACATTTTTAGGTTCACTCATTTTTTAACTTACAACAATGTGTACTTTTCGTCTAAATTTAAACGTAAAAATTTGTTACTAAGATTTATATAACCAAACTTATTTTATGGCAATAGAAGTCACCCTTTTCGATTCCTCACAGAGTTTCTGTTATATATATTTTGACAAAACTAACAAAAAAACCTAACATTTATGTATCCTAGCAAAATTACTTTTCTGGACAATTATTTACTAATATTTAAATACCAAACCACATTTCTCAACAACAAAACTCAACCTCTTTGGTATCAAATGTATATTATATTAGGTCCGTCGACCCAGAGCCGCCACCAAGGAAAAATGAAAAATGGAATAAGCCACCTTTTTTTGCAAATTTATGCTAAACAAAAATTTGTTTGCTAAAATCACTAAAAAATTTTATAATGAGATAAACGATTAGTGGAGATTTTTGTTGTTGCACTTTTTTGCTCTTCGAAGACATGTAATGCGTATCGCAAAAAATTACCCCCAATCAAAAACGTTTTAAAAGTTTAAGAACCGGCTTAAACAACGTAAGGTGGTTTCAGAACTTTAAATTAATTACATAACACTTGAAAAATCACCCCTTTTATATAATTTTCCCTGAAAACTTCCCTTCTATGTAAATGTTTGTAGCGAAACTTACATATGCTAATATAAAACGCATAAAAATATTAATATCACAGGCCCACAAAAAAAAGTTGTCTGCATGAGATAAGTGACTAGGCTACCCTTATAAATTTTGAGCCGCTGAATCCGAATCTGTCCTCAGAATTTCTCCTACTAAAAAATTCCCCAGTGTGCTTCCCGTTTTCCCTAGCTAGGGTAAATCTACTTTTTAAATTTCCCTAGATTTAAAAAGTAGGGAAAAGCCTAGGGATTTTCTGGTCACACTAGCCATAACAAAAGTTGTCTGCACGAAACAAGTGAGTAGGCTACCCGTATGGATTTTGAGCCGCTGAATCTAAATCTGGCCTCAGAATTTCTGGTACACGTCTCAGTTTTCCCCTAGATTCAGAAAATGGACGAAAACCTAGGGATATTCTGGACGTTATTTTGATATTACCAATATACACGAAAATAGACACATGGATGTTATATTCTAAGTGTAGCGACTAATAGAGATTTAATTTTTACACAAAAATTCTCTAGTGTGCCTTTTGTTTCCCCTAGCTTGTGTAATTTTAAGAAAATTGAAGGTCTTTCTCATATTATATAGTTTGTACGGGAAAAAATAACAAAAAGCCATATCCTTTACAGATTTGCGTGCTAAATTGAAATTCGCACACATAATTTATCGGACTTGTCCTATTTTCTCTCTAGATGCAAAATATAGGGAAAAGTGTAGAAAATTTTTGGTCACACAGGCCGACAAAATAAAAAGTTGTCGGCTCAGGACAAGTGACTGATAACGTGCAATTTATCTCTAGGGCTTTCCTTTTATTCTGCATCTATGGAAAAACTGAGGCGTGTATGAGAAATTCTGCGTCCAGATTTGGATTCAGCGGCTCAAAATCCATAAGTGTAGCCTAGTCACTTGCCTCGTGCAGATAAATTTTTCATATGGCCTGTGTGATTAGAAAATCCCTAGGCTTTTCCCTACTTTTTGCATATAGAGGAAAAGTGAGACGTGTAGGAGAAATTCTGAGGACAGATTTGGAATCAACGGCTCAAAATCCATAAGGTTAGCCTAGTCACTTGCCTCGTGCAGACAAATGTTTCGTATGGCCTGTGGTACACAATTAATTTTCTCTGAAATTATATTCTGTTACGCTTCTCAAAACAGCTCCCATCAAACTTGATAAAAAATGCAGACTGCAAAAGACCGCTATTCTGACTATGGTTACATACCCATTTACAAGCCAATAAGTTTAGTTCAGTGGCCAAATTAATATTTTAAGTAACTCCGTAGAATATTCCAGAAGGGTGTAAGGGATTCTGCAAGGAATTATCGTCGGAAATTTCGCTGCGAATTCTACGATAAGACTCGTTCTTTCAATAGACTCAGTTGAGTAGCGGAACTTACTTGAAACGTGGCCATTCTTTTTTTTTTGTGCTGTGGATTTTCTTTTTACTGAAACGATTTTGCTTTTATGGAGGTTTGTGATGTGGAATTCCAGAATTCCCTTTCTTTTGATGTAAAAATGATACTTTTGTGTTCACTTTTAAGAGTTCGATGGCACGTGTTTGAGTCGTTGTTCGAGCTATGTTCTTAAAATTAAAGTAATTGTTTTGCGGAATTTCCAACCCAAAAAGTGGATTGTTGACAGATTTTAGATCATTGATAATTTCTTGTCGTTTGAGTAATGATTGATACTATTTATTACTTGTTCAGGTTCCAAACTATTTTTTCCTTTAAATTATAAATATTATTGGTTATTTGCTGATGTAGTATGTAGCTCGATTTTGCCCAATACTGATTTATTGCCGATGTAATATGTTTCTCGATTTTGCCGATTGTTGATTAATGGTTAATGTATTATGTTGTTCTATTTCGCCACTTGATTTATTGAATTATGATTTTTGACGAAGCTCTGATTATCCCTCCTGTTGAATTGTGTTTGACCCTTTTTGTTCAATTAATGCCCTCTTATTAGTGAGTTCTGACTACCCCTTTTTGTAAATCATGACTATCCCTTTTGTTGAATCCATTACCCTTTTTTTTTCAATTTTGGCTGTCCCTTTTGGTTAAATCAATTACCTCTTCTAGTGGAATGTTAACTCCGTATTCTGTTCAATTGTGACCAGCCCTTTTTTTAGACAAATTTACTGCCCCTTTCTTTTGTTTCATTATTGTTACCCCTCTCGTTGAGATATGACTAACGCTTTTTTTTACTACACTTTCATTTTGTTGAAATATGACCACCCCCTTTGTTCTTGAATTAATTTGCCGAATTTTATAGAATACGACTACCCTTTTTGTAAAGTTATGGTTACCCTTTTTCTTTAATTTTGAAAACTCCTTTCTGAAATTGTGAATACTCTTGAATTATTGATCAGAACTAACCACATTCAATATGACTACTCCCCACAGTTATTTTTAAACATTCAGATACACCATTTTGTTTACCCTTTTAAATTACCCCTTTTAGTTTTCGATTATGACAACCCCTGTTCAGTATGTCTACCTCTTTGTGTTTTTGTCCTTATGCCCTCAAAATACGCCCAAAAGTCATAAATGCTGAGAAATGCATTTTGACCACTTTTGAATACTTTATCTATTTTTATCTTTACAATTTTCAACTGAAATTTACCCCTTTGAGCAATAGTCTTCGATTTTTTTATCGTAATGTGCCTTGAAAACGGGATCTGTAGCAATTTTCTTCTGCACCGTACGAAACCGTTGCTCGGCCATCTTCCTACTGTCTGGTAGCACGTCGTTGTCACTCTTCCAGAGTAGCCCTGTCTCCAGGGGTCACCCTGTCGATGAGTTGTTCGCTCCAGGATATCTTCTGCTCGTTGATTCTCCTTGGAACGCAGAGCCTTGACTTGGATATCAACACCAAAGCTCTCTAAGTTCCAAAATTTTTTCATTTAAGGACCAAGGTCCTCATCTTCAGTGTGGTGGACGAATAATATACAATCCTCATTTACATCTACCGCCGTAAATGGTCTATGTGTCGTCCATCCTAAGGGTGTCAGTGTCGCGATGGGTTCGTTCGTCTTTCCTACGATGAGTTTCAATGGAATCTTAACGTGGATGTAATCTTCGCTGATGAGCTTCCTTGCCAACAGGCAGGGTGTCCCTCCTGAGTTGCTCCTACCATTTAAAACAATATTCTCGCGTTTGTCGGGGCCACTGCCGGGTCGTCGCCTCGGTTCGATCTTATTGCCCGACTAAACAATGTCTTTCATCTGAGAGAAGCCTGTTGTGGGTGGCACTGTGCAATACTAGTGATGTAGCCCCATAATTCGTTACATTGAGAAATTAGATTTCTTTGATTTGTGGGACACATCTCCATCGAAGACACCATTATCGTACAAGCCAAGAAACCTCTTGCTTTTTAAACCACACTCTAAGTATCTTCGAACGGACTGTAAGACAAAAATACAATGAATAAAACCATTTAACACGCTATGTCCTTTCAAGTAGATTCCGATCTATAAGGCTTCTGCTCTGTAGAAGATGAACTTACTCCAGAAAATTAGTCCGGCTAAAGTAGGGTGCCAGTAGCCCAAGGAATTAAACTGAAAAAAGTTTGTCCGTTAATAAAAGTACCTAAATAGTTAAATTTTCAACCACAAAGGAAAATTTTTTTCCAAAAAGACGAATTCTTAATAAAAAATATCAGTTCCAAAACAAATAGTTGCATTTCTAAACCAGAGGATAATTTCTTACCAAAAAAGGCGAATTTTTAACAAATTATATACATTTCTCATCAAATAGTTGGGTTTTGAACCAAAAAGAAATCTTTTTTACCAAAAAAATTTGACATTTTAACAAAAATCATATCAATTTTTAACCAAATAGAGGGATTTTCGACAACATATGATTTTTTTCTAAACAGTTAGTTAACTTTCGACCAAGAAGATTAATTTTATACCAAATGGCAGAGATCCTCTCCTTAAAATGGTCAGGAACCACGAAATAATTGGCAAAGGATCGTTTGTCTACAAAGGCGCGGAGCAGGCGGCCGAGACCCTTGTCCTGAATTTTAACATCAGAAGTGAGAAAAGTGCATTGCTCTATCTATATCCTTTTAATTTAAAAGCTGATGTGAAGAAAGCAGAGGTTGAACCATTCCGCGAAGAGCTACTTGACAAAAAAATTCACGGGAACTTTTGCAGAAATGTGGAAAAACAGTCCATGTCAAAAAAGCAAACTTTTGCTTTTCACAGATCATCAGGGCTTAATTCAGGTACAGAGGGTTTCATTCAAGAAGTTCCTGGCGATAGGTGCAGAGCGTTTCATGCACACGCTGAGTACCTAGAACACATACTATCAGGGTGTCCCACCACGCGGAAGTTTGTATCTCTACATACATAATGCGGCCCTAAGAGTGCTTTATTACCATCTTTGTCGCTCTTTCGCTGTTGGCCGCGACCCTGTCCTGCTAAGGCTCCGAGGGAGATGGAGTCATTGATCTAAAACGAGAAGTGCCAATCGAATTCGTGTCCTCAAGACACACGATGGTTTCGCCGACCTTTCGTTGCGATTTTATCGCACCCTGTGACCACCCATTTCACGGTCCCTAGAAGTGGTCATAAGCGTGATTAACCACGATTCTACTGGGAGCCGGTGTCATTTTTAGATGACGGTTGCTCCCAGTAGGGCCATGCGGTGGTTGTTTAACCCTTTTTTAAATTATTAATCTGGTGCGTACTTATTTACATATATAATATAGAAATTATATCTTCCGGCTACTGACATTTGGTCGTAGGCGGATGAATTTTCTGGTGTAAATTCATCCATTTATTGACAGTGTGCTGTAGCCAGACATTTTTCTGAATCAAATTCAGCTATTTAGACGGGCATGTAGCTACAGCTTAAACTAAATTATAGTAGAGAAATACGATAGAATTGACATTCTTATTGTCAAAAAAGTAATTTAAAAAATTCAATTATAAAATATTATCTTTATACTTCAAGTACTCGAAAATAGCTTCAGCCCTGCTGATATATTTTTTTTCAACCGTTATTGACGCCCAAATTTTTGGACATTTTCCTTGAATAGAAAAATTAACGCTGCGTAATGTATAAATTTCTCTGCAAAACGGAAAAATCTGCAGATCTAATTCATACTTTTGATTATGAGATTAGCGGCACAATCCGCTACTCTCAAATAAGCCTGTTGAACGAATAATTATAGTATTAATGATAAAATAAGTAGGAAGGAAATTAAAAAAATATTAAGGAAAATATGGGATTCAGAATAAAGGGAAAAATACCCAAAAGAAATGCCATTAGCAATACTTAACCTTGAATTTTTCAATTAGGCAGGTCAACTGCAACTTAGTCAAAAACTCCATGGTGTTTTCGCCAATTTCTGGTTATTTAAAACAAGTAAACACTATGTAAAATTGACACTGCACAACAGACGACTACGTACGGCTCGCAAATTATGCTACTTCTTCTGCAAACGCCCATCAAACGAACTGTCTGTCCTAGTCAACGCTTTCTCTGCGCCTCCTTACGCAGGGAATGTAGGTATCAATATAATGATGTGGTGGCTATTTTACTCGCTACATTAAAAAAATTTTACTGTATCCAACTTCTTTGATGTAAAGAAATATTCCCCTCCGAGCAATAGATAGTATTTTTTAATCAAACAATGTTAACTTGATCCTCTTAACATTTGTTTGTCTGGCAGAATTTATTTTTTCTATTGAAAGTGCATATATTTATTTGATGCTAATATTTCTTTAAAAATAATCAGAATTTTTAGTTACTTCAGCCAACTAAAATTTACTTGGTGGAAGCAATCCTTTTTTCATTGTATAAGTTATTATGCTATTGTTTGTCATATTTGAATGGCGAGAATATCTAAAGCTCCAAATGTATATTCAATCGTATCAAGCATTGCGATTTCTTAGTACTCACATGTGTTGTGATATAATTAAGCCATAGTACAGTTAGTACTAGGAATCGTTCTTGTTAATAGATCCATCATCTGCATGACAGAAAAGAAAAAAGAAGATATCAGGCTTAACGAGCTTATCTTTAAAACTATTATTATTAATAATGAAGGGCAGGAACTGAAAACGCTATCCAAGATGATTATGTTCGATAACGTAAAACAAATTTAATGGAAAACACCTATGAATGCTTCATCGAAATGTTTACAAAAATTAACTCTGCTAATTGACTTTTTTGTATATACAAATTTTTAAGAATAATAATACCCTACTGAAAACGCTCCCCAATATAGACAAAAAATTTTCACCAAAGACAGATCTGCAAATTTGTGTAGGACGCGTACTTTTTGGTTTATTCGTCAAAAATGAAATAAAAAATAAAAAAATGCGCTTTTGAACTAACGATACTAGCTACGAACAAAAATTAATATACAAAAGTGGGTCACTCAAAAAAGAGCTACAAAATTTTTAGTAATCATTCTTTTATAAAACGTGTAGTTTTCATCTTAATCGTAATTCGTAACATTAACATTTTTCTTTAGATTGTAAAAAATGAAATCGAAAATAATGAAATTACGTTTTTGAAGAAACGACACAAGTTACAGTGAAATGTTTATTATCAAATGGTTTTTTTATAGGATGCGAACTTTTTTTTAATTATAAAAACAAGGCAATGAAAATGCGTCTGTTGCAATATCAATAAAAATGAAAATTAGTGAAAAATAAGGATTAAATTTATTGACCCTAAATATACATTCTGAACGTCCAAATTGACTTGTGCTCTGAATTTATTTTCATTTACAAGAATATTTTTCGAATATTTCATGACTAAAAGTTTCCCTTTCTGCCTTTTCAAGAAGACTTATTTCTTTTTTTTTCACCACTCCCTATTGCATTATTTTGCAATATCTGAATAAACTGTCCCAGGCCAATATAAAGAAATAAATATAATATACATTTCATATAATAGAGTTGAACATATTCTAGAAAAGTTCGAATTTTCTATAAAATCGAGTGCGAATCACTAGATATGTGATGAGAATGTGTTCATTAAAGCCAAAGGAGCTTTAAAAAAAGAGAATTCACAATCACCAAATTACAGTAGTCGGTGCTTTGACTTATAATTTTAAAAGGCCTGCCGAAAAATGTGAGGTGAATACAAAAACCGAGAATGTAGCCCGAGGTAAATATATTATCAAGCGCGAGAACCAACATCCGCGCGCCGTAAGCGCACTCAAACTTACGAACGAAGATGTGCAATTATAAAAAGTGAATACATTATCGAGGGCTAAGCGCGAGATGAAAATATTATCGAGCCTGCTGCTTTCGCTTGAATGTCCTTAAATGTACAGTCCGAATTTCCCAAATTGACTTGTACTTTGAATTTATTTTCATTTACTAGAACATTTTTCAAATATTGAACTAGTGAAAGTTACACTTTCTGCGTTTTCAAGAATACTCATTTTCTTTTTCTTACCACTCCCTACTACATTCTACTGACATTGTGTATGCCCAGTTTGAACACATTTTACACAGGACTATGTTTTCCAGGAAAATTTCCTGCTAAGTATCCATATCAGTTGCAATTATAGCACTTAGATCTACTCCGAACAAGGGCCAAACCATATCTTCAATCGTACGATGTTGCTAACATTATTCTGTCAAAAACTCCATCTATAGGGTTGCTGCGCATAAGCATTAATATTTTAAACTCTGAAATTTGTAAAGAATATAATGACGCTATTTAACATTTGGTGTGATACCTGTAAGAAATTGAATGAATGACAAATTTTTCCTATCGTAGCACTAGCACCGTCCATCCCCCTCTTTCTTTCTCTTTCTTTCTATCTATGAATACAAATCACGCGCTAGTTTTTGTTCCATGTTAAAGTTTTTATTCTGCCGCTTTTTAGCCATAGCTACTCTAGGCTTCTGAATAATTTGTTTGTTCGAAAGCATTAAAATCTGGGTGTTAACTGTGTTTAAGCAAACGAGCTGTCACTTTGAGGCTTTATCTTCGTCGCAAACTCTGAAGGTGCGTGGTTGTCTTCTTAAATACAGCGGGGTGCTCTACGTGCTTACTAAAATATTAAAATATCTTTATGAGAAAATTATACAACCAATGCTTGAAAAAGACTCTGAGATTGCGTCAAGCATAGTCAATGAAGCTCTCCCAGACTACATCAAGAAAATATCTGTGCAGCATTTTTTAAAATAATTTGTGAGGTATTTTAAGTTTTATATCAAAATAATATATTTTTTTTAGTGAGTAAGGACGTTGCTAAAAGAATTTTTATTTATCTTTTTAGAAAAATGACTAAGATATTTTTAATTATCGACGTTTCAGTACTTAGTGCTTAAAGAAGTATTACATTGATGGTGATTGGATTAACTTCTGAAACAACTTTTTATTGATTTATTAAAATTTTTAATTTAAAAATGGCTTTTATGTAAATGCTTTTGGAATACAAAAAAAAAACACATTTCAATATTTTCATCTATATTTTATGTTCAGAAATGCAAACTTTAAAAATATAATAGTATTATCGCGAAGATTGAGATCGGCGTAGGAATAGTTGTGATCGCTAGAAATATTATAAGCCTGCACATGTTCGTTTAAGAAACAATCAAGCAACAACTTTGTTCTCATTTGAAAATTGTTGTGAGAACAACCATTGCCTTAAGGAGGTGGAACTGTGGACCGTTTTCGGAGAACAATGTCAAAATGCTGTTAATTTTTGTTATGTGGCCTAATCACAATATCCACTTTTGTTAAAAGTATTTTATCTCTAGTAGATTAAATTATGTTTTAATGAAGGAATGATTTTACGTAAAAAGATAATGTGTTTTAATGATTTAAACTGAAACTTTTTAAATGTTTTCAAATTTCTGAGATGTAACAAAAAATAACTATAAAATTCATGCAATGGACATTTTTTCAGACAATTTCACATGTATTATGAATCAATATTTACAGAGTGCTGCGACACATGATAAAATTTCAGTTTAAAAATCAAATTGTGTTATATTTATTTTTTAAATTAAAGAATTTGATTCTACGTTGCAGAAACTAATTGCGAATCAACAAAAAATCAAACTTTTTGTCCTGTGTACCCATTTCGTGTGCCGCACTTTTTTCAAGTTGTTGGGTTATAAACAATTTATTTTAATAATACTGATGTATTTGCCAAATTATACAAATAAATTATTAGTAACAAATTGTTAACTTGGACAAAAACTTACTTGGGCTCACACTCTTAAAAGCTGTAAAAATTATTGAGATGAATTCGAAAATACTTTGCATACATTTTTAATAAAAGAATGGTAATTAAGAATGGAATTTCTGAAGTGAAATAGCAAATTTAACAGCAAATCTAAAAGTATTTTAGATTCTATATCAGAATGATAAATTTTTCTAAATAAATAAAGAAATTGTTTAAACAATTTTTTTGTATCTTTTTGAAAAAAGATAACTCAGATATTCGTAATATCTGGAGCACCTAAAATTATAAATGTTGAAATGGCTTTTATGTAAATGTTTTTGAAATTAAAAGAAACACATTTAATTCTTTTATGAGACACATTCTTATATTTTATTTCAATATTTGTATACATATTTTATGTAAAGAAATATGAACTTGAAAATAAAATCTGCTTATATTCAGCTTTTTGTAATGTAATTAGAGCTATCTGCTAATTTATTTCGAAGTTCGCACAGAAACTACAGCACGTGGAGTGGATGCGACGTTGCCATATGTTTCGTTTGCTGACGTCAGTCACATATTTACGTTATACATTTTTTCCTATTCTTATAGGCTCTGAATGCTACTTTTCGAAGCAAATATGGATTTGTGAAAGCATTCTATATATCTCAGAATGATTTCAAAATTTTCTAGTCTTTCATCCTTTTTATAAACTACAAAAAATGCGTCTTCTCATAAGATCACATGTTAAATCATTCTTAATATATTGATGCGTTAAACATTTTTTTTAACAATTTATTTGCACATTTAATCATTATAAGTAAGCAAGCCAATGGTAATCAATTTGGTTACCCTGTTGATAAAAAAGCACTGAAAAAGCACTGGCGAACGGCACTGGACCGTCAGTCCAGTCGGTCATATAATGTTCCTATTGTATTCGTCACGTACCGGACAGGCTGAGTTATTTACAGTACATGGCCACAACCAAACCGCCTCCCTTTTTAGAATTTTCTTTAAATTATCAAAACTTTTGTTTAATTGATGAATTTTCTCATTGTACATATTTACAATTGTAACTTACATTCTAATATACTACTTTGAAGTTGAATGCAAAATTGTTGTCTGTTTTGGCGCAGGCAGTCAGGTAGATATATTTAAAGGTCCAGGTAGCTCGTTCAAATGTTTTGAAGGCTTTAAAATGTCCCTTCCGAAATTGCAATAAAAATACGATCATAAATAACAAGCAGAGAGGGTATCTCAATAGAGTAGCCGATACTCAAGGGTCCTTTGTTAAGATTTCGAATTAAAATTTACAAATTGATTTTTTTAATTTCATAGTTAACAGCCTAAAACATAATAATTCGCAATCTCCGGGGTTTCGCTGATTTCAGATATCTTACTTTTTTTTAATGTTTAAAATTGGAATTAATACAACGTTTCTGGTAAATGGAATGAGATACGCCAAAAAATACAACATTTTTTAATTCAACTAGAAAATGGTATATTAGTATATAAGTAATAATCATAAATAAGTATAGTGAGAAAATTCATCATTTAAAAAAAAGTTTTAATAATTTGAAGAAAAATTTTAAAAGGGAGAGTCGGGTTAGCGACGGCCAACTTCTGTAAATCATTCTGCCTGCCCGGTACGTGACGAATACAAAAGGACCATTATATTACCGTCGCATCACTCTTAAAAGGACTTCTAAAGGGACCTTGAAAAGAAACCAAATCTCTCTGATTATATCTGAGAACCAATCATTCAAATCGAACCTGCATATAGTCTCAAACCGACCTGGCTATTTCGCCTAGGAATAATCTGAGATTTCTATCGGTAGGGATCTCATTCCATTTACGAGATACGTTGGTTGGTTGTGTTGGTGGGCGGGGGAGACCGTGAGGTCCCCCCCTAGCGCTTAAACTTAGAAGTCTATTGTGCCATACCCGTATAAATTGCTCGAAAATGACCAGCGATCAGCGTGTGAAAGTCCTCTCGACATGGAGCCTCTTCGCACGGAAATCGCTGATACTTTTTCGTGCCTCTCAAAGTCGCTCAGTGTTTCCAAAGGAATAGTCCCTTCGACATGGAGCCCCTTCCCTGGGAGGAAGCCTGGCGCGCTATCGTCAGAGCCACCGGGACTTTTACGAGATACGTTATATTCATTTTAATTTTAAACATCCAAAAGAACAAGTTAGATATCCGAAATAATCGAAACCCGTAGATTTTAAATTTCTAATCTTCTCGTTGATAAGTTCAAAATTTTACAAATTTAAAATTTTGATTTTTAATTCCTTTTAGCTGGTCTACTTAGTAACCTAGTCACATTGGCATAGGCACCCCAATGTTCACGAACACTATAGTATACACTACTAATACACTTTTTTAAAGATCTCACAGACGCGATTTATTGGGTGAAAATAGCCTTTTTAAAATTTAAATGTACACTTAAAGGGGAAGTCAGGTATAGAAAAAGCACTGAATGAGCACTGACCCTTGCCATTTCATTGCTTTTTCAGTGCGTTTTCATCGGCAGGGTAGTCTCGTAACGCTTGTGCAGTACGAAGATATCAGAGATTTGGGAGCACTGTGTTTTTATCCAGTGTCTACTATCAGCCACTATACTCATCTCAATGCGAATTTGTCACTGCGCGTGGCACTGCATATTCTAACAGTTTAGGAGTTTAGGAGTGTTTTCCTGGCTCGTATTCTAGCTCTTCATTTTTGAGTCACGCACTTATTCAATTCAAATCTTTCAAAATATGAAGAGTTTTTTTTATAGCCATTTCATGACTGTATACAATTTTTTTGTAAGCTATCTAATAAAAATTCCACGACTGTTGTTCCTTGACTGTTTTTGAAAACTTCCAGGACTAATTTTTCCATGGCTATTTATGACTCGTTCATAGAAAGTATACAAGACTTTATAAAAATGATGGCCATTCCAAAGATCCAGCACTAATGTAGGAAAATTTCCAAAACTTTTTTTCCGTACATGTGCACACAACATGGTTTGTGCCAGGGTGAAGTCAAAGGATCGTGAGATCCTCTTACTCTCTCTCTCTCTCTCTCTCTCACCTTATGTTCCTCCCTCTCTGTCTCTTTTTCTATTTGTGAGTACTAATGCAGATGCTAATTTTTGCTCCATGAAAAGCTCTTATCCTGCTGCTTTCTGGCCTTTGGAACTGTTATTTTGTTTCAGCATTTTAAAGAATGTGCTATTCTTTGCTTTTGAATCATTTCTTTGTTTTAAATAACTAACATGTGGGTTTTAAACTATGTTTAAAGAAACAAGCTGTCGGTTTGATATTGAAGCTGTCTCCGTCATCCTGTAGTTTGAAAATTACTGGATTACCCAAGTGACTTTTTTAATCTCTACTTAATAGTGACTTTCCTTTATCGATATTATTCGGCATTATTAGAAGTTCGCTTTTTTTGTGAGAAAGAACGTGTATGTTAAGGTGGTCCAAAAACGCTTTTCGAGCTACAGAGGGCAATCCCCCCCCCCCACCCCATCCCAAGTTTCCATTTCCGGAGAGACAAAATCCGTAATTTCTTTTGAAATTCAAATATTAACACAAGCTCTAAATATGACCCAAAAATAAAAAATAAACTATATTCGAAAATCTAAAATTCCCCCATGTTAATTAAATGGAATTTCGAAGAGCACAATGGCACGTGTTAATATGTGAATTTCTAAAAAAAAATACGGATTTTTCTTCTCCGGAAATGGAAACTTTTGTGGTGTGTCTCCAGAGTAAAATACTGTATTATGCACCTAGGGGGAGAAGAGGGACTTTTTCTTGGAGTGTATGTTTTCAGTATATTTTTTAGGCGAACAGCAGCCGAAGACGAGTACTGAAAACACACAAGTAGAAAAAGTCCCTCTTCCCCTTAGAGCATACGATATTTTTTATAACAAATAATTTGTTTCAGACTCTTCTCGAAATACAGTCATGATTTTAGTCCTATTAGATTTCGAATAAAGGAAGCATTATTTGTGGTAATATTACAGGTAATTTATAGTAACTTACCATAATTTCCCCAACATTCAAATTAAATATGTCTATAAATTTCCGGAAATTTTCGGCAATTTTTGGTAATTTTACAGTTAAATATGGTAAACTACCCAAAATTCAATTTTAAGCGTTATCAATTTTCGGAAATTTATGAATCTTTTTGGTAATTTATGCTTATAATACAGGTACTTTATGTTAACTTATGATCAATTGCCCAAAATTAAATTTAAGTAAGTCTATAAATGTCTGGGAATTTATGGATTTTTTTGGTTATTCGTGGTATTTTTACAGTTAAATATGGTAAATTATTATAAATTACCCAAAATTCAATTTCAAACATTTTATAAATTTCCGGGAATTTTTGGTAATTTACAGTAATTTCATCAATTACATATAGTAACTTTCCTCTGATGCCACTTTTCACTCCCTAGGGAGTAAAAAGTAGTGCTTTAGCCCCGCTTCATAGGCGTATTGCTTATTGGCTGCGGTTCTTTTGCTTGCGTGTGGCTAGACTTTGTATGGGTTGCACCATGGCTCGACCAGCAGTCCGCTATTTGGGGTCAGTGTAATATTTATCAACACTGATTAATTTTATTACAAATTTTTTAAAAATAAAAATTATTACTTAAATAATACTGATAAATTAATTATTACTCAGTTGTTAATTATTACTGATGAATATTCCACTAGACCCACAGTAATAATTTTTAAAGTGGGACGATGGTCGAGGGGGCTAAAGCGTAGGCTTTGGACCCACTCCTTCGGCTTGCGGGTTCGATTCCCGCCTCGCACTCTGGAAGAGTCTCGGTGGCCCATGCGGTGAACACTAGCCTAGCAAGGGAGTTGTTCATCTCCGGAGAGTCGTGGGACCGGTACCTCTAAGAGAAAAAGATTTTCTCTATGTACTTAAGGCTGTTGCTCTTGGTGGTTCGGAACCCACCTTAAACTGTAGGTCCCCCTTCCACCACCAAGTATGTGTGTGGAGGGTGTGTAAAGGAATAGAGAAGGCATAAGAAAAATGTAAACCCTTAGGGGACACATTAGAAGCTTCCATTCCAGTAATAATTTTTATGTTAAAAAAAATTGAACCGAAATTCTTTAAACAGTTTCCATTTTTTTTTAATAATTGAAAATAAATGAAATAATGTTAATAAATATTCCAAACAATTAAATTAAATATTCCAAACAATTCGTAGTTTTTTACACGAGTGAAACCCGAAATATCTCTTTTTATCAAAATGAATAATCGTGAAAGCATAAAATCTATTAATAAATATTCCACTAAACCAATAGTAATAATTTTTAGGGAAAAAACGAATTCTAAAAAAAAAATTAATTAAACAAATGCCATTTGTTTAAACAATCAAAAATTAATTAGTCAAATGTTATTAAAATTCCACCAGACTAATAGTAATAATTTTAAGTGAAAAAAAAACAAATTTTCGAAAAAAAATTATTTAAACAAATTCCATTTATTTAAATAATTAAAAATTAATGAACCAATGATAATAAATATTCCACTAGAACTATATTAATAGTTATAAGTAAAAAAAAACACCAGAATACAATGCTCAAAAGGTCGATTTCATGAAGAATTGACATTTTTTGTTTTAAGGGTTAGTTTTCAGGTACTCGTGAGGGTGTGTTAGGTGTATCAAATCCATATGTCTGATACATGAAATTCTTCCTTGAATAATTCTGAACAGGGCCCTATACTTTTCCGTCACATTTTTTCAAACCCTAAAAAATTATTCCATAAACTCAAAAAAGTGAGTTTTCACCATGCATTTTACATGGGAAACTTCAAGTCAAACCCGGCACCTATTAAAATCGATTTAAAAAAATTTGGGAATTTCTTTTTTCGGATTTGGAATGAAATTTGGGGGATCGTTGCCCTCTAAAAAAACGTTTTTGAGCCACCCTAGTGTACAGTTCTCTTTTCTTTAGTGTTCCGTCTTTCTAAAGACTTCGTAATAACACAAAATGTGCAAGCACGTGGTATCTTGTATACTTACGTTTACAAGTTCACGAGAGAATAATGTCTCGGTTTAATATATCCACCACCGAGCGTACCGAAAGCGCTTTCCATTCCCCGTCGAGTTCTACACAATCGGCAGTTTAAAATTTTTTGTTTTCGAGTTTCATTACTGTGCTTCCCGGGTAATGCCTCATCAGAAAAGATTATAACAAGATTGCTGTATCGCCAACAAGAATATTGGACAGCTTCGTTTCTTTCTCATCTACAATACTTACGGCTATAAGATTTATACCCGATTTTTGGTGGAACCTGCGAATATGAAATTTTCTTATTTGAATCAAATAAATAGAGTTATATTCCATAGATACTCTTGAAAAACTTTTTCTTTATGTAATTTAATTTTTCATCTCAAAAGAACACAGTTGAAAAACTTAGCGGTACATTGAATTTTCTTTCAGTTACTAATTCAGTCATTTTCATGTTTAAATTTTTTATATATGCATGTCTAAGGCACAATTTTTGGAATTGCGCTAATATAGATCTCATACTTTATCGCATGATTGAGAAAAACATTTGAAATGCCGTAAATAGTTACTAAAGTAGTAGATACAGATGTACACTAACGTCGGAAATTGTCGGTATGGCTAGCGCGAGTACTATTTCATCTGAGTATTAGAATGACCCAGGCGGAAACATTATATATAGTTTATATATAGTGTGAAGTTTTATATATAATATTCATTGGCCAAATCCGGTGAATATGGAGGCTGAGGCATGACTGTGGTGCTGTTTTTGGTCAGAAAATCTTTCACAAGCAACGATGAATGAGCAGGTGCATTATCGTGATGCAAAAGCCACGAATTGTTTTTCCAAAGTTCTGGACGTTTTTTGCGTATCGCCTCTCGTAAACGGCGCATAACTTAAAGGTAATACTCATTATTGACCTACGACCTTGTGGTAAGAATTCCTGATGTACTACGCCACAGTAATCAAAGAAGACAGTGAGCAAAACCTTCACATTTGACCGAACTTGACGTGCTTTTTTCGGTCTTGGAGACTCAGGATGCTTCCACTGAGACGATTGGGCTTTAGTTTCGGCGTCATAACCATATACCCATGATTCATCCCCAGTTATAACCCTTTTGAGAAAATCAGGATCATTATTGACTTCATTCAACATCTCTTGAGCGATGGTCATGCGATGGATCTTTCGATCAAAATTAAGCAGTTTCGGAACAAATTTCGCTGACACACGTCTCATGCCTAAAGCGTCCGAAAAGATAGCATGGCATAAGCCAACCGATATGCCAACATCTTCAGCAACTTCTCTGATGGCAATTCGGCGATTTTTCAACACCATTTCTTCCACTGCTTGAACGTTTTCATCTGTTGTTGACGTGCTGGGACGACCAGGGCGAGGTTCGTCTTCGTCATCTTCTCGGCCTTCTGGGAACAGCTTGTACCACTTATACACATTTTTCTTACTCAGAGTAGACCCACCGTATGCAACTGTCAACATTTCAAGAGTTTTAGAGCACTGGATTCCATTTTTCACACAAAATTTAATTCAAACTCTTTGCTCCATTTTTTTCGAAAGAAGAAAATCGCCGAGAACACCAAACCCTTCTAACCTTTTACGCCTCTGCCTCAAAAACAACACGAGCTATATAGTCAAAACTGTGAACATATGATCGTGATGAGTGTACTAACACAACAAAACAAAAATTTTAAAACTTGAATGTACGTAGCCCGCAAAAATTGAAAAGTCACCTTATTTTTTGAACACACCTCGTATGTATATATATATATATATTCGGTTCGGTTTTGATTCCTCTAGAATCAAACCGAAGGGTCTATGACAAAGCCACCGAACGCATCCTCGGGTTGTGGATAGAGGGTCCCTGTATCAAGGGTTTCTGCTGAATATGGTTACAAAAATAAATAGGCAGTCGCGGACAATTGTCCAGGGGTGGTCCCGAAGGAATTAACCCCCACGCGGAGGTATGAAAACCGTGCCGAAAGCTGAATTGCACATGGGTGAGGTGTCTAGAACGGTGACTCTGTGATACCGGACGACCTCTCAGAGTACACAGCTTTATCCTTGCATGCGGAGCTCTACAAGGATGGACGAACCCCTTTCCCTAGCTTCTCGTGGGAACAACAATGACAACACCAAACATAGTTGTAGTAAGTGCGATTCAAAACAAAGAAACGCGAAGGGCTCCCGACAATGGGTCGGCCAACAATGCCGACCAATCTAGAGCTGGGGGAGCCAATGAAAAGGGATTCAATGTGATGGATCGGCGGGATCTCGCGACCTTTGGGTGGACGGAGCGACTGAATCACGACTTGCTAGAGTGCTACGATGCGAGTGTGGCCCCTGAACGGGGTTATCAACACCAAGGTTTCTCGCAAGCCTAAAGATCTGGCTGAAATAGATGACGAGCTTTGTGGACGTTTTTCCTTAGAATCCGACTTCTGGGTCATAAGAACAAAAGACGAATGCATCAACTTGCCATGAAGATAGGCTGGGCAAGACAGTACACGTCCCGCATTCAGTATGTGATTGACTACATCACATATGGCAGGAATTTTACCGCCAAGGTTCGAAAGTTCGCGCGCGAACTCCGGACCCGTTATCACACAGTTAACAAGTCAAAGCTGCTGACCATCAGGCAGCATATTGTTGAAAGAATACGGATACTATCTGACGCTAAGAGAAGTCTAGAGCGGAAGGAGAGGTGGGTCAGAGAAAATCAACAGTTTCTCTCTGACCCATCTCGACTCTTCCAAGACCCTCCAGTTACTGTCGAACACCCACCCAAACCAGAGGAGGTCGAAGTATTTTAGAGAGAAGTCTCCGAAGTGCAGCATAGACTGGGCGAAGACTCAGAAAATATAAATAGCTTCAAGGAGTTATGTGTTACCCTCATAACATCTGATAAAGAATGCCCACCCATCACTACCGAGGAGGTGAAAAAAGTATTAAGAGGGATGAAGAACTATTTCACACCGGGACCAGATTGTATCAAAACCTTCTGGTGGAAGAAGTTTTCTTCAACCCATCAGCATTTGGCCCATATTTTCACCTCATATTTGAAGTCGGAAGAGCCGATTCCGGAGTGGTTGGTGGAAGAGCGCACAATACTCCTGCCGAAAACAGGCAACTTGGCTGACCCGAAGAATTACAGGCCAATAACTTGTCTGAACACACTTTATAAAATATTCACAGCTATCCTAAATGATAGGATTGTTCGGGCAATTGTACCTGTGTGGCAAGAAATGTATGAGCAACGAGGCTCAAAGAAAGGCGTAGCCGGATGTCGGGAGAACCTGCTCATTGATAGATGTGTCTGCAAAGATGCAGCATTCTACCAGCGTGACCTATCGATGGCCTGGATTGATTATCGGAAAGCTTTCGATTCGACCTCCCATAGACTTATCATCTGTCTTTTGGAAATCTTAAACATTCATCCGCAAATAGTTAGGTGCTTAGAGAGATTGATGCCGCTTTAGAAAACCACATTTACTATCTCATCTGGAAAACATCGTGTGACAAATAACAAGGTCACCTTTCAGAGAGGTGTCTTTCAGGGCGACAACATGAGCCCACTCCTCTTTTGCCTTACATTATTGCCACTATCTCTAGCACTTCGCCATTGCGACGGGTACTTGTTCGGCAAACCTGCAGATCGAAAGTACATGGTCACTCATGTATTTCAGATGGACGATCTTACGATCTATGCTAAAAACAAAGAGCAACTACATCTAGCTCTAAGAATTGTCGAACGATATACTAAGGAAATTAATAAAACTTAATGGCATCCCTGAAGATCCTGAGCTCGTTGATAGAAACGCTATACGACACCTTTGCGCTGGAGAGACTTATACATACGTGGGCGTGCCACAGAGCCGCATTCAGGATGTGACATCTATAAATGATACTCTCCGAAGCAGATACAAACGTCTCATCCGACAGATTTGGTCTTCCGAACTGTCGACGAGGAACAAAGTATCTGCAACGAACATGCTTACCGTCCCGGTACTACTCTATTCATTTGGAGTAGTTCCATGGACGAAGAACAAGCTCAGATCCCTTGATATCGGGACAAGGAAGGTTATGCACGTGAACAAAAGTATGCATCTTAAGTCTTCCGTTCCGGGACTGTACATCTTACGCCGTCAAAGGAGTCGCGGAATATTGAGTCTTGAATGTCTTCTTAAAATGGTCAGGAATCACGAAGAAGTGGGCAAAGGAGCGTTTCTGTACAAAGCACCGGAGGAGGCTGCTGAAACACTCGGACTTGAGTTCAGTATTAGGGGTGAGCAAAATGCATCAAATCTTATCTATCTCGAGTACTCACTCCTGAAAGCCCGGATTAAGAAAGCGCAAGGGAAAAACTTTCATGAACAGCTCCTCGATAAGTGGAAGCACGGTATCTTCCACAGAAATGTGAAGGATCAGTCAGTGTCTTGTGAGCTAACGTTTGCTTTCGTTAAATCGCCCGGATTGAAGTCTGGTACGGAGGGTTTCATTTTTGCATTCCAAGACGGTGTCATTTCCACCCGGAATATTATGTTAAACTAATCGTCCTTATCATCGGCGCTCTTGGAGGTGCCAAGCTTTCACTTGCTAATAGCCTAAAAAGCATCCCTGCGTGTCAACAATATGCTAGAAC
>NC_046661.1:63221061-63238687 GCF_010883055.1 Belonocnema kinseyi
GATTTGAAACACAAATCAATCCTTTCTTCGACCGACTATATTTATGAACGTTGAACCATCGACCTATAGAAATAGACCGATAACACTGTGGGGAGAACTGTAATGAGCTGTAGAGAGAGAAAAAATATATAGTACGTATACGTATCCCCAATAATGTGACGTATATTGTAATTTTCAGAATTAGTTTATTTATAATTTATTTCATTATAATTTATTGTGAATAAATATTAAAACTTGTGGTAGCCTGTGTAGTTTGTGGGCGTTGTAAATACGTTTATATGGGAGTATGTTTTCATATTTATGTAAAGTTATTGAATATAGTAAAATCAAAAATGTTACAACAAAAACAAAACCTCAAAATATGAAGCCTAGAGAAAAAGTGGCTACGCTGGTCCGCTCTCTGTTCATAACCAAAAATAATTTGATATTCTTATTGGGCTCTACTAGGTTGGTTCGCATTTAAGTGAAGGAGCGGGAAAAGGTGGGAATAATTAAATAGAATTTTGATCATTTGTTGACTATATAATAACATTTTAAATAAACATGAAAGTTTTTTTTTAATAATTGCAAAATTGTATGATACTATTTTTCTAATTTTTGACAGTTTTCACATTATTTTTGAACTCACAAAACGATTATTATTGTAACATTTTCAATCCAATTTCAAGAAGAATTTAAGGTTGCCAGATTTTTTAATAAACTAACTGAAACAGGTTATTTTCCATGAACGTTTTTAAAAATTTAGTTTATAATAACTACAAATTTCTAATGTATTGTTTATCATTGTTTTTTTAAATTAACCGTATAAAATATTTAGACAATACCCGGGGCCACCGATTCACTTGACACAGTCCTGGAATAGATAAAGGCAGGTTACATCTCATATGTTTTTTCTCTCTCTAGAGACCATTTCCATTCTCCCCAAAACGTTACCGGTCCATTTCTATATGCCAATGCGTTTAATCATAGATTCGAATTCAAAATTTGTTTCATTAATAATTTCTCTATCAATCCTTAAAGTTTCGGTATAATGCGTCCCTTTTTTAAACGGCTTTAACCTGGATAATTATGTTTTTACAATTGGTGATGTTGAGAAGAAAAAATCATGATAAATAATCGTAACTTAATATAAATTTACCTGAGTTATCGAAGTTTACATGAGTCAAAAAAACCAGATTAATATCGTAGAGTAAAAAACAAAATACGAAAGTATGTCAATGGGAATTTGTCAGTCAAATGTTAAAACCCTATAAATAAGGTTATACTAAAGTTTAAAATAGTAAATGAGACTTTAATTGATTAAGGACTACATTTTAAAGAAATGAAAAAAGTAAACTTTATCGTGGGTTAGGAAGGACGAAAAGAATAAGTTTAAATTTGAAAGTAAGAAATTTCTGTAAGTAAACAAATTACATTATCTTATAATGCTTTGATAAATTGTATTAATATTTAGAATCTTAGTGTGTAAATTAACTGAAATCTTTCGATATTTGTTTATAAAAGTAGACTCAATAATACGTCGTTGATACGTGTTTTTTCTGTAGGTAATATTTTTATATTTTTGAAATCAAATTCAAAGTAATGATTAGAATTCCAAGAGTGTCGTGACAAACCTGTGTTAGAACCCCAACTTCACAATCTGGTTTGTGCGCAGAAATTCTGGTTTTTCATCTCCGACCAGTTTTACCTATATAAGCTTTATTAGAATATTGATAATTACTTAGATAAATAACACCAGATAAATTTTCAATGAATCTCTGCCTTTCTTCTTCAACAAATAATTATCCAAAGTATTTGTGGTTTTAAAATAAACGTTGATATTACATTTTTTAAGTGAATTCCTTAACCGTTCAGATTGACCCTGAATGTAAGGTCAGGTAACAGTTAAATTAAATCTATTGTGTCACTACATTTTTTTTTATTAGGCTGTTATTGTAAATTTCATGAATGCGTTCTGTAATAAAAATTCTATGTGAATTATGGTTTAAGTATCTGTTAGACCAAAAAGGGTTATTGTAGCAATTTGTTAATAAATCACCATTTGGAGTTTTTATAATTTGCAGATCAAGATAGTTTATAACATTATTAATCTTGCATTCATGGATGAAATTGATACAATCTTCAATGCTATTAAATGCATTTAATAAACATTCAATCTTATTAGTAGGAACAATAGTTAAAATTTCATCGACATAACGTTTGTACAAAATAGATGTAAAATCTAATAATTGTAAAGCTCTTTGTTCAATATCTTGTAAAACTAAATCTGAACCAACTGGAGACAAACTTGAACCCACAGGACAACCCAAAAATTTTTTATAAAATTTGTTGTTAAAGGAGAACACAGTACCATTAAAAATCCTACTGGTAGCTATTAGAAATTAATTTTTTGATATTTTTGTTAAATTATGATTTAAAGTAAGTTGTTCTTCAATGCAATCTAAAGCAATATCTAGTGGGATGCCCTCAAATATGGACACAACATCTAAAGAAAATATTGAATGAGTTTTGGGTACATTCATATTATTTTAACAATCTTCAAGTTCCCAACTATTTTTAACAAACGAACTATTGTTAATAGAAACTGGCTTTACTGTATTTGAAATATACTTCGACAAGTTGTAAGTTAAAGAACTAAGAGTAGAAACAATTAATCTCCAACTTAATTATTGTTATTGTGATTTGAGACTATTTGAGTGACAGTTTTTCGAATATTAAATTTTTAAATCTTCCTCCTCAATATTTTAAATAGAATTTTTAATATTTGCAACAGAACTATTGATAGGAATTTTATTGACATTTAAAGGAACTCCAAATTTGTTACCTAAAGCTAAAACATCCGCGACATCATCAGGAATTTCAACAGTTGGTAAATTCTTTAAACATTTCTTCAATCTAAAATCGTTAATTTCTCTATTAATAGCTAAAGACCTGCTTTTTAATAAAAGAAACTTTTTAATACACAATCATCTTATTTTGAGTATTTCAAATTACGAAGACTTATCTCTTGTGAATCAAAAAAATTATTTATATAGCCATCACATATGACTCTTGAAAATCGATATTTTAAGTAATCGGAAAACCGACTTGATTTTTGAATATTTTTACAGTGTTTTGAATCTCTAAAAGTAAACATTTTGTTTGAAAATTAAATTTAGTTTTTGAAAATTTTGAAATCAACTTATAATTTAGATTTTTTGACACCTATTTTGTAAAAAGATTATTTCGATGACATTTTAGCTATTGTCCCTACTAACAAGATTAAAATTTTCTTAAATGCATTTAATATTATTGAAGATTGTATCAATTGCACCCATGAATGCGAGATTAATTATGTTATAAACTATCTTGACCTGCAAATTATAAAAACTTGAAATGGTGATTTATTAGCAAATTGCTACAATAACCCTTTTTGGACTAATAGATACTTAAACTATAATTCACATAAAATTTTTATTACAGAACGCATTCATGAAATTTACAATAACAGCCTAATAAAAAAAATGTAGTGACACAATAGATTTAATTTAAATGTTACCTTACCTTACATTCAGGGTCAATCTGAACGGTTAAGGAATTCACATAAAAAATTTAATATCAACGCTTATTTTAAAAACACAAATACTTTAGATAATTATTTGTTGAAGAAGAAAGAGAGAGATTTTATTGAAAATTTACCTGGTGTTATTTATCCAAGTAATTGTAAATATTGTAATCTAGCTTATATAGGTAAAACTGGCCGGAGATGAAAAACCAGAATTTCTTAGCATAAACCAGATTGTGAAGTTGGGCTTCTAACACAGGTTTGTCACGACACTCTTGGAATTCTAATCATTACTTTGATTTTGATTTCAAAAATATAAAAATATTAGCTACAGAAAAAAAACGTATCATCGACGTATTATTGAGTCTATTTTCATAAACAAATTTCGAAAGATTTCGAAAGTTTTGTCAACGTTCAACTATCAATTTCTGTTCGTCGTTCCTAACCTACGATAAATATTGTTTTTTGACATTTGACTTATGAAAAAAATTTGACTGAAAAATTCCTAATGACATACTTTCGTATTTTGTTTTTAATCTACAATATTAGTCTGATGTTTTTGACTCATTTAAACTTCGATAACTCAGGTAACTTTATATTAAGTTACGTAATAATTTATCACGCTTTTTTCTATTTAACATCACTAATTGTAACAATATAATTATTAAGGTTAAAACCTTTTGCAAAAGGTACGCATTGTATCGAAAGGTTAAGGATTGACAGAGGAGTTTTTTAATTAAATAAATTTTTACTTCAAAAAATGGTTTTTAGCTCAATTTTATTTCAATTTATGTGGACCGTTAGACATAAAGAAGAATCTATGATTCAACATTCATAAATATCGTCGGTCGAGGAATGGACTGATTTGTGTTTCAAATCATTATACAAATAAAACTCGTCCATTGTGTTTTCAACGTTCATTGCGTACACTGTCTGCAGGTATTTCTAGACTGTCAATTTCTGTTCGTCCATCCTAACCTACGATAAAGTTTACTTTTTTAATATCCTTAAAATGTAGTCCTTAATTGATTAAAGTCTCATTTATTTGTTGAGACTTTACTATAACCTTATTTATTGTTTTTTGACACTTGACTTATGAAAAAATTGAACTAAAAATTTCCAGTGACATACTCTCGTATTTAGTTTTTATTCCACGACATTAATCTGATGTTTTTTGCCCATTTAAACTTCGATAACTCAGGTAAATTTAATATTAAGTTGCGTAATTATTCATCATGATTTTTCTTCATAATATTACTAATTGTAAAAATATAATTATTCAGGTTAAAACCTTTTGAAAAAGGTACGCATTGTACCGAAACGTTTTATTTTAATTTATGTGGTCCGTAAGACATAAAGAAGAATTTATGATTTAACATTCATTATTGTAGTGTTTTTATTAAACGTTTACTCGGGTAAACCCGTTTATACATTATAGCCATGGTCTAAGTCAAGTTACGGATGAGATTAGAATGTTATAAGTCAATTCAAATAATTTAATACGATGGTTTAAACCTCCTGCGATGATGTTATAGGTATACAATAACGAGCAGACACGAGCGTTGGAGGTGATAACAGTCACCTCTGGATGCTTGCTTAGAGCTACCATCTGCCACTCCACGGGTTTTTAGTCGCTCGCTTCCTGATGATCAAGAAAGTTTCTTACAATGCGACAGGTGTTTAATAAAACCGCCTTCTGAGCTGCTCCCAATACCGTACTGACTCCTAAATGTTCAAGATGTTCAGTGCATCTTGCGTGCACATTGCCTGTAGCCGAAATCACAATGGGATGAATAGATGCATGATTCACATTCCTCCATATGGTCTTTACTTCACGCCTTAACTAGCTATACTTGTGAATCTTGGTTGTATAATAGGTTGACTGAAAATTTTGGTTAAGCGGACAAGCAATGTCGATGATGTAGACTCTTCCACCTTTTTTTTCTCATCACAATGTCAGGTCGATTGGCCCGGATATAATGATCCGTTTGGATAGTAACATCCCAATATAAGATGTAATCTTCGCTTTCCAAAACGGGCATTGGAATGTATCTATAGAAGGGCATCGATGCTTTTAAGAGTCTTAGGTTTAGAGCAAGTTGTTGATGTATAATGCCCGCTATATGATTATGTCTGTGCGTATATTCTCTCTGAGCCATTACGCGATAGCCATCAATAATGCGCTCGATGGATTCGTTGGTATCTCCACACAATCGGCACCGGTCAACCAGGTCTTGATGTATCACGTGTTTGCGATAATTCCTGGTGCTTACAACCTTGTCCTGTATTGCGATGACGAATCCTTCTGTCTCTAGATACAGAACACCCTTTCTTAGCCAAATATCAGATGCCTCATTATCCACTTCATTTTGATCTAACGTGTTGGGCTGCTCGCCATGGATGGCTTTCTGCCTCCATTGTATTTCTAATTCCTCTATGGTTTCTACCCTGATATTCAAGGCCCCATCTGAGGACAAATTTAAGGACGTGTAGTCAAGATCCGCTTGACAGATGGTACTGTAAAGCGTAATATTTCGTTTGCTGTTAAAATAGTCTCGCAACTGTATGAATTGTGACTCCCACAGTTTTTTGACATCTAAAACGCTCCTACCCCCCAAATGTCGTTGTAGAACTACCCTTTCAATCGCTGAATTTCTGTGGTGTATTCGGTGCTTCGTCATTTCTACGCGAACAATTCTGTGTAACTTTTTAAGGTCGGGGTTCGACCATTTTATGAGCCCGAAGGAGTAAGTGAGGACAGGGATGGCATATGTGTTGATCGCCCTGATTTTGTTTACCGAATTGAGAAAACCTCGATGTCATTTTCGAACTCGTTCTCTAACTCTGGGGTCCCTAATTCCCCTCTGATTAAATGCACTGTTCTACTCTTATCTAGTCCGAACTCCATGTGGATATCATTAGAAAACTGCTGTGTGACATCGATCACTTGCTGCAGTTTCTGGGCTAAACTAGCGTACAACTTCAGGTCATCCATGTAAAGAAGATGGGTTACATGATGACCATCCTCATTATCATGAATTCAGAACCCATGAGACATGCTGTTTAGTGTTTTTCCCAATGGATTCAACGCTAAACAGAACCATAGTGCGCTGAAGGAGTCTCCTTGAAATGCACCCGTCGTAAAGCGTATTGATCTAGTTATCCTCGGTTGTCCATGATCAAGATACTTGATTCTTGTACCTCAGAGCCTCATCGCATGACTTAGAAAGTCAATAATGCGTGTGCAGATTTTGTAAAGTTTTAAGATTTCAAGCAAATAGTCATATGGCACGGAAGGAAATGCTTGCTTGTAGTCAATGTATGCCATGTGTAAGTTCCTTTGATGCTTACGAGCTTGAGTCATGGCAACAGCGTCTATAGTGACTAGATCTTTACAGCTTCGTGAGTTTTTACAACATCCTTTTTCTTCTTATGTAAGAATGTCATTATCGTCGTACTGATAATATACCTTATCTGCTGTGATAGCTGTAAGACATTTATAAATTTTTGGAAGACAGGCCATCTGTCGAAAGTCAGATTTTGAGCGTCTGATTGTATTGGTATCATATACGTAGTACCCTGGAGCATAAAACCTGGCATCAGATTTAGGTGTTCAATGATCTTCTGAAAATACCTTGCCAACGCAAGATGCACACTCGTCAGGTACTTGTACCAGAAGTTGTGCGCCATGTTTGGACCTGGAGCTTTCCAATTACTTACCCTTTTCAAGACCGCTGAAACATCTAAAGCTGTGATGTTTGTCAAATGCATTTCAGGGCTATTGCGTGCCCTTGCTTCCTCCATTTTGAACCACGCAGTGTCGAAATTGCATCTGCTCATTTTTCCCCAAACACCCGACCAGTAGTTACTCATATCTTCCAATTGAAGGACTTCGGTGCCTTGGTGGTTATTTGGCTTTACTCTCAGTTCACGATAGAACCTTCTTTCATCTGTCTGAAAGTTTTGATTTTGTTGCCTTCGTGCACTACTTTTCTTGTGTCGGCGCAGTCTGGCAGTAAGAACATCAGGTCTCTGTCGTTGAGAGTCTAAAATTTCATCCAATATTGCTGGTGTTAATGTCTCGATGTGCCGAGGGTGGATGATTTTAGTAACATGGTTGATCAGCTTTCTGGTTTTATTTCTTTTTTCTGTATTGAGTTAATCGACCCAATTTGCACCTTACTTTGCTGACATCCATATCCAACCTGATCCTCCATGGTGGATTTCTAACACCTCTAACGCAGTTTGTGCTACGTTCAAAGACGTAGGTAAAACCTTGCTGTCGATATGTGCTATTAGTGCACGCAGATCATTTGTGATGTTCGTTTGACGTGGCTTGCTCTAACTGATATTCGTTGCCGTCGTTTTTCCACGCCAAATCAACCTGTTGTTTAATCTCCATTGCTCGATCTTCTGTAACATGTAGATTAGTCCTAATGTCCTTCACCTTAGCGATAAGATCTCTTAGTGCGACTTTTTGTATATTAGGATACTTTGCAGAAAATTTTGTTCTTAAATTGTATCCTTTTTCCATTTTCGGTTCAAACTTCGCCCTTTCATAATAGAGACGCACTAATTCCTCTTTCATTATGGTATCACAATTGATGCTCTCCCATGGTATTTCTGTCGAGTTGGTTGGCTGCAAATAGCTAGGACTAGCTAAAACATACTTATCAGGGACAGTTGATGTTCCACTGCTTACTGTTTGTCGCAGATGTTCTTGCTGGCCAGCTGTTTGATTAGTGAGATCTGCCTGACCATTTCGCAGCTCACCATCGTCACCGTCCCGCATGCTGCAGCCCCGAACTGTGGCTCCAGGTGCGCCCCGACGATCCTCGGGAAGCGACAAGCGTTTCAAAATCTTTAATATATTCTCCATTTTTTATTGATGGGCTTTGGTGTTCTACTTAGTCCCTCTCGTCTTCGTTATCAACCTATTTGGCGTGGGAAACACTGTTAATAGCAATGCTACCGCCAACATTGCCGTCAAAGTGATGAGAGGAGAGCTCAAGCCCTACCGCGACATCAACGCGGAACACCTACGGTAGGGTTATTATTATTATTACTATTATTATTATTATTACGGTGTTTTTATTTAACTTTTACTCTTTCTGAACCCGGTTATACATCAGAGCCACAGACTAATTCAAGTGCCTGATAAGATTGGAATGTTATAAGTTAATTCAAATAATTTAATACGATAGTTGAAACCTCCTGCGGTCATGTTGTAGGTATACAATTACGAGCGGCCACGAGAGTTGTAGGTGACAACAGTCAACTCTGGATGCTTTCTTAGAGCTACCGCCATTAAGAGCCATTTCCCCTTCGGGGTAAGCGTGTCTCACACGGTGGGGTAAGGTGTAATGTGAGGAAGGGATATAAAATTTTTACATTGATCCAGAACTCTCGTGATATTTATTTAAATAATACGTTCGTTCCGCGACACTGCTCCGACCCAGGTTGCTGATAAATCTCTCGAGCAATCACCCCAAGTGAAGATACACACAAAGTCGTCATGTGAGGTTCCCCACATGGGTCCATTAATGTCCAAGGTCTTTTGTTTCTGGCGGCATTCACTCTACTGACACTCTTTTTATTATCTATTTATCGCCATATTTTTTTGTCCTTGCATACTTCTCTAACTTATTTTATGTCCATGCATTTTTTCATGCAGGCTTTTGTGTTTCTGTGGCTTCTTATGTCTTTTCTAACTAGGGTCTCATTCGCACATTCTAACCATTCTTTCCGCAGTCTGCCTCTGGGCACACTGCCATTTACTTTACCTTGATACACTTGTTTCGTTAGCCGTTCATTGAGCATTCTCTCAACATGCCCGTTCCATATTAACCGATTTCTTTCCCATGTGTCTACTAACGTCTCTTCTGCACCAAATTCTTTGAAAATTATGTTGTTACTCACTTTGTCCATCACAGTTTTCCCGCATATCATACGCAAGAATCTCATGTCAATTGCATTAACTTTACTCTTATCTTTTTTTTTTTTGAGAGAGGTCCATGTCTCGCTACCGTACAGTACAGTCGGTACAACTATAGAGTTATTTATTGCCATTTTAGCTTTATTTGATATATTTTTACTTCTGATAAGGGGCCCTGCTCTACCAATAACCTTCTTACCTTTGTTTATGCGTCTATCTAACTCCTCATCTATCTTTCCGTCCATAGTGAATAAGCTACCAACGTAGACGAACTTATCAACTTGTTCAATTCTCTCATCATTTAATACAATATTGCATAGTGTTTTAATATTATATGATACTTCACACTATATATATATATATATATATCTCAATACGCGGATTAAGGATTGAGAGAAAGATTGACTATTATATGAAAGTAAAGCATATAAAGTTAAGAAAAATAAATGTAAATTTATTTTAATGTTTTAATACATACGAATGGGTTGTATTAATATATTTTTGAATCTTAGAATCAATTTTGAATACCATCAAATTGAGTTGGAAATATGTACGAAACGCACTGAAATACATCTTTGGCCAATGTGATAGGTGTATTAAAATATTTTCAAGTTTGAACTTGGCAATTTCTCAGGGGATGACCGAAAAATAATACTCCCAAAATTATAAAGTTGTTGAAATATAAAAATCTTGAATTAAAAAATTCCTTAATAACAAAATTCACCACATTTTATACTATGACCTTATTTGAAAAATCCCGAAGAACAAAATTCCCGACAGAAAATTTCCAAATTATAAGAACCCCCAACCAGAAAATTCCAGAATTCAAACAATTAAAAATTTTTTTTACTAAATATTATTTATTTATTTTATATGGAATAAACAAATTTTTTACCCAGGAAATTGTTTTAAGATTTAAAACTTTCTAAAATAATTTTTGGTTTTTAAAATAACAATAATTAAAAAGAATATATTTCTTAATGAGAAATTTTGTTCAAAAATGTGCATAGTATGAAAAAAATAGACAAAATTTTTTCAGCAATCGAATTGTTAATTCAAAGAAAAATTAAATACAACGTTTGAGGTAAATCAGTACTGATTTAAAGCATACAAAGTTTGTTCGTAAAATATTATTAGGTTCGGAGAAAATTAAGCGAGAAATTTCTTTTTGCGTTCGAGGAGCTCGTGTCTTCAAATTTATTTCTTTATACAATTTTTATACAATTATTGTTATTTCAAATTCATGGAATAATTTTCATATACTTTAAACATTGATCAAAAATGTCTTTTTTCACATATTTCATCATTGTGTTTTTGATAAATCAATAATATTTATTTTAAAAAACAGTTTTTTTAATTGCTATGGTCAAGGAATTTTATAATTCGGAAATTTTTTACGGGTATTTTATGGTTCTGGAATTTTAAATTCATTTCATATAATTTGTCATTATAAATGAACTGCTAACTAATTGAATTTTGAAATAATTTATCTTAAAAGTTATAGTTTTTATAAAAAATGCGAGTGGCAAAACAAAATAAAAAAATGTTCAAAACCTTAAGTAGCTGTACATATCTGTATATTTATGATAATCAATTTGATGAAAATCACAGTTTTTCATCAATAAAATATAATAATTATCGGATGAAATTAAGGATGAATTTAAAAAAGAATATTATTCATTTTATTCAAGTAATTATTCAATAACTAATCAAAGTAAATATTCAAGTAAAAACTTAAAACTGAATAAAATAAATGGAGTACATTATACGATTTAACTTGAAATGATGTAAAATGTTGATTTAGCAAATGTTTTTTTTTAATGATCTAACATTGTCTATTTTTAGTCAGTAATTACTTTTGCAACAAATAATTTAGTAACAATTTTTAATTTAGATTACTGTTATCGAAAAATTAACTGACATTTATTAATTCACTATTTAACTCTCATTTTCAGAAAGGATTGTACATATCTACAAGTATTAACTATTTAACTGGAACTATAACTATTTAATTTTTATTTTAAATCATCTAAGTACGCTTAAAAAATTATTTATTGTTCTTGACATATTTTTGGGTGATAAACATCTTGAAAAAATTTGAAACATAACGATGATTAAGAGCAATAAGTTACGATAAATTCTGATTATACAAATAAGTGAATCGAAAAGTGTCTGCATGATACTTATTTCCCAGTATTTACACTATTAAAAAAAAATATTCACTGGCAGACCATTAAAAATTATTATTTAACATATTTACAATGCGAAATATTTTTAAAAAATAATGTCGACCAAAAGGTTTGAACTGGTGACAGCGTGATCGATAGACAGACCCTTTACCACTGAACCGGTAGTGCAGACTGAAAAGAGCCGCGTGTGACTCGGTAGACGTTCGGAATCCCCGGCGACCGTGATACTAGTACGCTCATAATTTTTAAACAAGGGCCCACTTACAAAGAAGCCGGGACACGTGTCTATCGATTGATGATAGTCTGATCAAAAAGTCAATTTTTGTTCGAAATGGTCGGATGAATGCCGTCAGTATTTATAATATTGTACTCGGCGTGGCGTCGTAGCTATAGGGATTAGGCATGCGACTTGTAGGCGTGCGATGCGTTCGATTTTCGGTGCTTGCGGATATTTTAATAAACTGCGTTTCTCTAATAATTACAATAATATATTGTATTAGCGTTATAATTATTTCAACATTGGTGTAATTAAGGGTTTTAAAATTTAACAATTTTAATATAAAAGCCTGATATTTAGTTGATTTCCATATAAACCGATCGTGATTAAATCCTAAACAAGAAAAATCTACAGAAAGTTATTGATTACATTTTTCAGATCTAAGTTAACTCTACACAGTAACATCCAAACGTATTCGACATGAAACAATTTGGAAAAGAAGACATATTTTAATATACTATTCATACTTAAACTTCAAATATAAACAATCGGTAGCTAATTTAATATAAAACAGGAATTCAGCCTCAATAACTTGTACTACTTGGAATTGAAGCCTCAAAAATGAATAAAATGTTTGAGATACAATAATTATCAGGGTGTTTAAAAAGTATAAACTTTCCAAAAATTACAGAACACCTTAGTATTTATTTTTTAAATCATTAAAAAATATAAGTGTATCAATTTTCAGAAAATCGGCTATACGGCGTTAAAGCTTTAATAGAAAACATATCTCAAATTAATAAAGGCAGGTGATTTTCAAAATAGGTCTTTAAATTCGATTTTACTTTTACTACAATTTTAAATGATTTGTAAACCATAGTGATTTCAATATGTGTCGAACAATATGAAAAATACAACAAAAATTTGTCTTTCAATTTACTAATGTACTCGTATTCTTCTTGTAAATATGTGCAATTTGCTTTCTCGTAGGGTACATAACTTTTTTTGTTCACCATATCTCCATTATTAAAAAAGCTGTGATTAGTAAATTTAAATGAATTGCAGCTCTGACTGATATCCAAGTCTGATAGTATTTTGAGGTAGAGCGGCTATTTGGAAGTATTTTTTTTTAGAGCTTAGAGATTTAAAAGTTTTACCATGTTTGTATGAGAAAACTTGTTTTGTATATTCAAAATACAGCAATACCTTATCTAGTTTATTTGTTCGCGTCTTTAAAACGCATCGATCGAACTATTGTTGATCCTTTTATGACATATAAAGGAGGGGCATATAAGAGTATTTTATTTAAAGTAATAGAAGTAATAGAATAGTAATAGAATAGTAATAGAAGAAACGAAGATAAATTCAGACACATGTATTTATAATCAGTTATCTCTATTAATTTAAGAGATATTCTCTATTAAAACTTCAATGACATTAGGGGAAAACTAAATATGCGCATACTGAAAAAATGGTTTAGTTGTTCCAGCGAAACGTTTAGTTGGATTTCGCCTTCTTAAAAGTATAGCTATGCTACCTGAGTATAAAGCTATTTTAACCAGTTGTTTCTATCTAACAAATTTCTAATATATATGATGAAATCCAGGTAAAACAGCTAGATATTTCATTAACGCAGCCATATCTTCTGAGAAGACGAATTACAACTATGCATTTAGCTGGCACAGCTAAACCATTTTTTTAGTACAGGGTGCACGAAAAACTGCATTTTCAAAATTCTCTAACTTTTCTCTGATTTTTCCATAATTAATTTTTTATTGTCCCAAAATTGATAAATATTCATCAAGAGAGTCAAATTACTTTAGTCAGAAGACGGTTTTATTAAACACCTGTCGCATTATAAGAAACTTTCTCAACCATCAGGAAGCAAGCGACTAAAAACTTGCAGAGCGGCAGTTGGTAGCTCTAAGAAAGCATCCAGAGGTGACTTTTGACACCTCTATGGTCGCGGTCGCTGTTCAAGTATGGCAGTCGTAAGGGACGAGCTCCAAACAACACCATGCTCGTAATTGTATACCTACAAAATCACCGTTGGAGGTTTCAAGCATCGTATTAAATTAACTAATAACATTCTCATCAGTCACTTGACTTAGTCCGTGGTTATGATGTAAAACCGGGATCATCCGAGTAAAAGTTTACAAAAAATATAGAAGCTCATCGATGGCACTATGCAACATGTTTTTATATCTGCTGGATTGAGATCAGAGACTAAGGGATTTCTTTTTGTCTGCCAATACGGCGTTATAGATACCTCAGTTTACCGTGAGCGCATAATGAATGTACCTGTAGGCGATACCAACTGCCCAGCGTGCAAGCAAGAGCCAGATACACTTTGACATGTTCTCACTGGATGCTTAAAGTATGCACGCTATGGGTACATAGAGAAACACAATGCGGCTCCAAAAGTTTTATATTAAAATTTTCGGCATTTCTATCTTGTTGATTTAATTTCCGTCTTGCCATACGCCCAGGGGGGACTGAAATCCGTTGTGGAGACTAATCAGTGTAAGATTTAATAGAATTTTTCATTTTCCACCACTCAACGTATCAGTGCTCCGAAGCCTGATATTGTCCCCTAAGATCTGAAGACCAAGATAATTTACGTGACTGAATTCTCGGCACCAGCTGCTGGTAATATCACGGCAAAGGAGGAAGAAAAACGGGCGAAATATCAAGCTCTTCTTTCCGAGCTGAGCAGGTTGTACCAAGGCTACAAATTCCATCTGATTATTCTCATAATTGGTTGCCTTAAAGCTATGAAAGATTTATTTTTTAGCCAACTAAAAAAAATCCCGGCTTATCAGCGTCAGGCTCAGTCCATGGCGAGCTAGATGCAAAAGGCTGTTCTCCAACGGTGCCGTTTACCGCGTCAGGTCATAAGCGTCTAGAGACCGCACTTTAAGGAATAGTGTTGTACGAAGTATCTTGCGTAAATTTCCCGTTCTTGCTTACCTTCTACGATAGAAGCAGCATAAGTGGACGACGCACACGTTCCGGTTGCGTCGGGATTAGTTGCTTTAAGGAACCATCATCGTAGCTTCTAGAGCCTACAACTTCTTACATAGGAAATAGAAGCTCTAAGAAAGCATCCAGAGTTGAGTGATATCACCTACAAAGCTCACGACCGCTGTTTAAGTATGGCAGAAGTAACGGACGAGCTCCAAACTACATCATGCTCATAATTGTGTACCTACAAAATCATCGCAGGAGGTTTCAAGCATCTTATTAAATTAACTTATAATCTCCACATCTCATCTCATCTTAGGCCGTGGCTATGACGAAAACCCGGATTCAACTGAGTTAAAGATTTAGAAAAATTATAATATCGCAAAATTACCCTAAACGCGTGTTACTTCAAGACGTGGCAGATCAATGCCGATTATATGAAGATACCAACAAATCCATCAAGCAGATTATTGATGGCTGTGCCGTAATCACTCAGTGAGAATGTACGCACAGACATAAAGATATGGAGAGCATTATACATAATTAACTTTCCCTAAATCTAGGTCTCATAACAGAATGAATGCCTTTCTATTCATACATTCCAATGCTTGTTTTATTTAACACCTGTCGTATTGTAAGAAAGTTTCTCAGACATCAGGAGGCAAGCACTTAAGCCCTGTGGAGTGGCAGATGGTAGCTCTAAGAAAGGATCCAGAGTTGACTGTTGTAACCTCTAAAGCTCGAGACCGCTGTTTAAGTATGTCAGCAGTACGAGACGAATTGCATACAACTCCATACTCCTTGTTTTGTACCTACAACATCATCGCAAAATATTTCAAACATAGTATTTAAATAAACTTATATCATCTTTGTGTCATCAGTCACTTGGCTTAGTCCGCGGCTATGATGAAAAACCGGGTTTGCCCGAGAACAAGTTAAAAAAATATAAAAATAATCAGTTTTAATTTTACATGAAATATTAGAATTTTTTGCAATTTCGAGCAGTCTAAGTCCCTTGGTTCGAAATCCTTTTGTTTGAAAAGTATCTAATTCATAAATAAATCAATATAAATAACATGGAATGATCTTTAAAAAAATCAATGGAAAGTTGAGTAAATGCAGCTAGAAAAACGTGTGTAATTTTTACTTTTTTATCATTCTCAAGATGTAATTTCAACTGCTGGCAAAATTTAGGAAAATAATGGTAAACACCGCAAAGTCGCTCAAAATGGACTTTAAAATCTCCTCTTTAAAATGAACACAAGAAACTTGAAAAGTTTTTACTGGTTCCCGGCTTATCATTTAAAATTCATTTCATTATGCGGTGCTCGATCTTCAGTCCTTTTTCAAGGTACGGCACATGGAGACAAAAGACTGCAGTCGCCATTCGACCTAGTGATTTTCATCTCGCGCACGTCTCTATATTTTGTATAATAATTCAAGAAGCAGTAGGTATTTCTGCAATTTATTTAGGCTCATTTTAAAGAGAATATTTAAAGTTTAATTTTGCGTAACTTTTACATTTTTATGTTTCAACAAAGAATAGTTTAGATAAAGCCCACTTTTATATGGAATCTCGTAAATTCTTCAATGATTTCTTAGAGATTATGATATCTTATTTTATTCCGGACGTGTTCTGCGAGAACTAAGGTTATGTTTTTATTCGCAATTTTTGTATGTGTCCTGATACTTTCGAACGTTACTGTGAAAAAAATGTCCTTGCTAAAAAAATTATGTAGTGAGTTTAGACCACAAAAAACTGAAGATGCATTTCTTAGTGGCATGTGACACTTATTTTTGGATTTTTTTTATGTAGTAGTAGAAATGTAATAGTTTATAAACGTTCCTTAGTTCCTTTTCTGTATTTTCCCAAACTTTCAGCTTTATATCTCATTTTTGGTCGAATGGGTTTGATGAAAAAAGTGGGTTAAGCAAGAATCGGCTGTCACATGGCCTTAAGCAGAAGCTTTGAAAAAGTATTGCAAAAAATAGAAAAAGTGGGCTTTTCAAAAATTCTTTTTGTCATATTTTCAAAAATTGAAAAAAAATACAGAAGATTTTCTCCAGATCCCTACCCTTTTCATTCTTTGCAATAATTGAAAATGTTCTGTATTATGTAAAAAAAATATAGAATTTTAAAGGTAAAATGTGTGACTTTTAAAAATTGAAAACAAGATTCATGTAACCAGAACTTTGTGGACAATTTTTTGTTCTCCAATTGAAAATAAACGTGTCGCTTAATTTTCTCTAAAAAACAATAATGACAACCCTTGGGAATTTCTCGAGGGCTCTAATGAGAGTTCACTCTTTTTTTTTAAAATAAAACCTTCAATTATATCCAGCTTCTGTGTCGTCCGATCCCACTGTACGTAAACTTATACGAGTGCCATTATTGTTTAAATACAATCTCCAAGCTTCAGAGAAACTGCGATTGTAAATATTTATTTCTTCATGGTCGATAAATATGTGTGACTTTAACCTCTCTAGATGTTGCAAATTTAAATTCTAAGTGGAATTAAGGCGGAAATGGTTTGCTGTCTTCTTCTTTGGAGATTTTGCTTATCTCTAGGTCCGTAAGGATTTCCAGATTACTGCTGTCGGCATCCCTTACTGATAAAGCGAGACCTATCTAGCCATAGCAATAAGTGTTGGAGTCAATATTAGATGTCCAATGGGTTAGTCCGGGAGCTGGGTATGTTCCCGTATGCATTCAAGAGGCAAAAGGTAAAAACTAGTTAATCTTATGTATTTTGACCCGCTGAATCCAATGGTACCGG
>NC_046661.1:63238787-63243404 GCF_010883055.1 Belonocnema kinseyi
ACCGGTACCATTGGATTCAGCGGGTCAAAATACATAAGATTAACTAGTTTTTACCTTTTGCCTCTTGAATGCATACGGGAACATACCCAGCTCCCGGACTAGGTGTCCAATAGGTAGGTAGAAGCTTATGTCGTAACTAGAGTTAATAGTAGTGTAAGCTTATGTGTTCAGGCAGGAAGTTCAAGTAATTGGAATTCTACCATATTTGCTAATCACAGTTTTGTGGGTTTCGCAAACCATTTAAAGCGTGATTTTCAAAGCATGGAGAGTAAGCGAAGCAGTATAAAAGAGCATCATGAGTAAAAATGCTTCGACTTAAGTTTCACTTGGCGATGAGTTGAGTTCGTCTGCAAGACTCCTTAGCAAAGACACCTTAGCATTGTGATTTCAAGTCGGCGTAAACTTGTCTCAAGACGAATCTTTCTGGATTTAGAAATGAGACTGTTAACAGATTCGAAGAATTAAAATTGATAAATGAATAATTTGAAATTATTTATTTACTTATTTTTAATCTAAAAATTGAGAATCGGTAGGTCTGAACGACTATAACCCTGAAAAATTTGCTTACAAATAAAATGGTCTTCAACACATAAATTGAAATCTGGCTCCGTCTCAAAAATGATACATGTTGAAGTCGTAATTTTCGACTTCAGCATGTCTTGATTGGGGGCCATTTACGCCGAAACCAAGTCGAAGAAAAAAATAATTAATTGAGAAGAGTAGCTGTTTGGATTTAGTTTGGTCCTCCGTATTATTATGTCTCGATAGGCAGCGAAAACCAACGTTACTGTTACCCTCGGACATGACAGTGTTTTCAAATTTAAAGAATCCGAAAACGTTTCCAGGTTTACGCAAGAATCTATCTTCTATCATGTTTTATTTACAGGAAGCAGCATCATATTCGATCGTAAAAATCAACAAGCAGCGTTAGGTTATAAAAGAGTGCACGAGATATAATGAATGACTTTTAGAAAGAAGATATCTGACGCTGGAGAAGTAAATGTGTCAAAAATGAGTCTGGTCGTGTAAATAAGAGAAATATTCACGAGATGGCAGCAAAATGTTCTGTAGAAGGATTGAAATTGTCAGACAAGGATGCTTTTTTGCGAACCTCGTCCGCTGGGTCAGAGTCACCGCATGCCTTTTAACAATTAACAAGTTAGAAAACCCGGTTAGTATGTACATTCTAATGTACGTGGGTTACTGTCCGTAGATTTTGTTGATCGCGTTAAATATTTTTTCATTTTCAAGGCCGATGCATCTGGTTTTCGCCACGTATATTTCCTGAAGCACAAATCAGAACAGGAGATCATAGAAGAGATTACGTCAACAAAGAAATGGACAATTGTCTTGCATCTCGAGGAATTATCATGGAAATACGGCATCATATGCACCTGAACAGAACGGAAAATCGGAGCACGACAATCGGTCAATTGTCGAAAGCGCACGAACAATGCTGCAAGCGAATGTACCTTTCAGTCTTTGTGGCCGAAGCAGTAAATATTGCTGTTTTCACTCTACACTGAACAGCGTAAATTTAAAATCTTGGAATAACGCCATAGAAAATATGAATGGGAAAAAGCCTAATCTCACAAAACAGAATAAAAAATTTATTTTGCATTTATAATTTTATAAATCTTATTTTCGAAATCTACATTTCTTAGCGAATCCAACGATATGTCACTTGCAGTAAGATAAAAATTAGAATAAGTGAGATATGTCATTAGCCTTCAAAAGATGAAAATTAGAAGCATTTTTTAGTCTATGCATAGGTTCACCGAATTTTAACTGCTTTTCACCGACCATGGAAATGGAAAATCAACAGCATCGATCTAAGTTATCTCCTCAAAAAACAGAAATTCTTAACGTCTTTTCAGACTAGATGGAGCTATCAATTAATTTTTTTAATTTAAATATAGGAGTTAACTTAGATCGATATTGTTGATTTTCCATTTTCACGGTCGGTGAAAGAAATCTCCACTGATCGATTGTTACCATCTCCTATGATAGTACAGATTCCTGTTATACTTCACGTATATAATACGTAACACCTTGCTAAAGACATCAGGTATTTCTGAAAAATGTTTCCTCTTTCGATCTCTCTAGTAGCTTAGTGTTAAGAGCACCCGACCGGCAATCGGATGACCTGGTTTCGATTTCCAGCAGAGAGAAAGGAGAAGATTTTTGGTCGGAACAATTAATTTAATTTAAAAAATTGATTCATAACTCCATATAGTTTGAAAAGACGTTAGCAATTTCAGTTACTTGAGGAAGTAACTTAGATCGATAGTGTTGATTTGCCGTTTTCACGGTCGGTAAAAGAGATCTCCTCTGATCGATTTTTACCATGTCGCACCATGTTGCGTTGGCTTCTGTGTTTTGTGTGTTTTTGCGTGATGAAAGTCGAATTTTTATTCAAATTTGTTTTTTTCGCGCAATAGCATGCAATTGGTAAACATTTGTAGTGTTCCTGAGTTGGCACCAAACAGGTGTTCCTGAGTCGGTACCTCTTTTTTGTTGTTGATTTTGTTGTTATTTGTGTGTTATTTTATTTTGTTGTGTTTCAGTTCCATGTCACTCCTCTCTCGTTGGATTTTCTTAAGTTTGGTTGTGTTTTGACTGCATGTTGCTTGTCTCTGGTAGTAGTCGTTTATTTTTCGTGTTTTCTCAGTGACGTCTCGCTGATTTTATTTCCTTGTAGTCATATGACGGAATTTCAAACGTAAGAATCCAAAGCGTGATCCACTTGCGCTTTGACGCGTATTGGGGGCTCAGGACCAGGGAGTTCCGACTTAGGACCACCATTATGAGAAATAGCAGATGAAGTATCGTGGTACCTCACCCAATATATCATAATATATTTTGTCAGGTACGACGTGTACCAGTCTGTAGTTCTGTATATGTTTGTGTGTGTTCGAAACTTACAGAATGTATGTATGTATTCATGATGAACAACTGCGCAAGAAGCCAGTGTCTCCAAAACTTTTTTCACATTTTATGGGAAGCGGCAGATTGGCAACCCCTACGATTTTTGTCAATACTCACTGACATTATTAACCGATTATCTTCTATCGAGCCATTTCTTAATCATTTTTGTATTCGTAACAGGTCTTAACCTAATAACAATGGAAGGGTCATCCATTACAGGTAAGAAATATATTTCCAACATTCTACGTATTACTTATTTCGTATAAATGCGTTTATTGGAAGATTTCAACCTGAATTTCACTTTCAAGGGTCCACTCATCTTTTTTTTCTTCTACCCTGCTCCGGCCCTATTGGGACTCCCTACACCGTCGAGGGGAGTGCTAGATATGCGCGCATAGAATGACCGGGAGGAGTGGAGCGTGCAGTACAGCATAATCTTGCGTCTTAAGTCAGAATAGTACGTTCGCGAAAGAAGAGAGAAAACAACAGTAGTCAAATTATCATCCGAAAAAAATGATAAATTTTTTAAATAACATTCGGAAAAGTTCACAGAACTTTTCATCGTTTCGACCGTATGTTTGTCTAAATCAGTGTACCGTTCCACGACTGATCCAAAGTGAGCTGCTATTAACGAGCCATTCCGAGCGCGCCCGAATCCGCACGAACTCGTTAGCCTTCCGTCCCACAATTGGCCAGTACCGGTTATCTTCATTACGCACAATTAAACAAATATGCACATTTTCAAAAGAAATTTCAGGTTATGGTCAATTAACTAAAATAAATTTCCTTAAGTAAAAAACATAATATAAAATTCAGCATGTAAACTTTAACAAAGTATAAATAAACAGGTTGAAATAAATTCTTACAATTAAATCATTAACCAACCAATTTAAAACAACTCATCTATACACATAAAAAAATTGCCTTCATAAAAAAACTCCCTCGAATTTTTTTATATTTCTTTTTGCCACCTCTGATCACATTATGAGGCTTTAAAAGATTTCTCTTTAGCGTCAGTTGTTCAAAAACATTGCCTCAATCATATCATTTATAAAAAAAGGAATTTGTAAGTGTGATTGGCTTCGCTTTCAAAATCGATGTAATGGCATGGACGATTACCTGTAAATCTTACACGCGCAATCTAAAAGGATTTTCGCCGTCGAAGATGATATAAATGAGACAATTCTTGATTTAGCAATAAGATCAAATATGTGAAATTATATTTCGAAGTAAAAGAATGATTTTGATCAAACGCCCTTGAGTCAGTGGTACGAACAAAATTCTCGATCATGAAAACTACAGATAAAATTACACTTGAGCTATATCTACAAACAGATGAAGATTATACATTATTAATTGTTGAACGGACGACCGAAAGTTCGACCACCCTTATGACCTGGCTGCGCATCATTCAGCCGTGGGGTAATTTGAGACGCTATAAATGGTTCACAAAACACCTAGGAAATTTGACAATCTTAACTCTTTATAGGCAACGTCGATTAATTAATATTAACTTTAAATTCCCAGCAAGGCTCACTTCAAGGCTCCAACAAATAATTAGCAAAAATTCCTCCTTCGTACTACACGGCTTAATACGAGGGTGGATTGATAAGTTTCCGGCCTGACCAAGAGATGGCGCCACTAGGCCTACCTTGAGGTGGCGTTCTATAGTACCATCCTTAGATAGCT
>NC_046661.1:63243504-63268021 GCF_010883055.1 Belonocnema kinseyi
TCAGCCTTGGAGGAGATTATGTTGAGAAATAAAAAAAAAATTCTTAAAAACGTTGTTTTTCTTGGTCAGGCCGGAAACTTATCAATCCACCCTCGTATGTGTCTTCACGGAAGTGACCGGTTTCCACAAAACGAATACTTACTCGTCGGTTTGACTAAGATTAACCAACACTCTTGATGCTCTCGACCGACAAGTTCAGACCACGCAAAGAAGGGTTACGCAGACGGTCCACTTAGCCCTTCTGCGTCGCGTCGTTGATCATACCGATTCCACCTTTTCGGAGTTTTCCCCTCAGTGTTTGCGCGCTCTCTGTCTCGGTGTTATGACATTTCTTTACAAACCAATAAAAAAAAATCAATTTTTTGGTTCGTCGAGTGTTTGTGCAATCTAATACTTACAATCGATTGGGTTCATCGATTGCACAAATGGCAGGGAATTTGGGACATTCCTGATTTCCTATAGGAGTCGTGCACAATACAAAAAATAAATTTCATAAAAAAAGGACATTTTATAGTAATTACAAATAAGTGTTGGGTAAATGGAATATTTATAAATTGAAATATTTAGAAGTGATAGTGTGCAGAAATAATGTACATGATGTACGACAGTCAAAAAGGCTTTCTGAGTTATGAAATATCCTAATTTCTAGTTTTTTGGGAATCATCTTTACTAGATTCGGCATGAATCAGCTTGATTACTGCAAAATTTAAAACTATTTGAAGTTAAAGATAAATTATTATTTGGAAAATACATTTTTGTAATTCAATTTGAAAAGAAACTGGAAACATTCAGAAAGAGTAAATTGGAGAGTCATTCAGAAATTAAGCGGAAACCTGGTCCCCCAAGCATGTTTTTAACTTCATGATTTTTTCTAAAGCTAGAAACTTAATTTTTGGCTAATGTGCATTATACTTCAGGAATATAAGAATGTGCCCCTCGTTGCTCGATTTTGATAAAATTGGGTAAAATTATAATGCTATATGAAAGAAATTTTAAACTTAAAGTATTTTCGAAAATTTGTAAAATTGCGAAACTTATGCCATTGTAAATTTCGGGGTCACACTTTTTGAAATTATAATATTTCTGGAAACGATAATTGGATTTTGACCAAAATTTGTCACATTAGAGGTGAAATTATATATTTTAAAAATATAATACAATCCAAAAAATGTTTTAAAATTTTTCCTAAAAATAAGTCTAAAACAAATTTTGATTCCATTATGCGTAAATTTCTTCCCTGTTAATTTTTCTTAAATATTGATATTGTGTCTCACTAAAATGACGATATCTTGGGACTCAAAAGAGTCTTTATGAATTTTTTTACAGGAAGGTGATTTCACAAAGAATCATATTATCCATATTTAAGACAAATTATGTTCTTAAAATATATCATTTCATTTCTAATGTGTCCAATTTTTATAAAAGTCCCATTATCGTTTCCAGATATATTGATAACTCAAAAAAATGTGACCCCGAAATTCAACATGGCGTAACTTGCGCAATTTTGAAAATGTTCAAAAATCCTTTGGCTGTAAAATTTCTTTTATATAGTTTTATAGTTTTACCAACTATTATCAAAATCAAATGACCAATGGCAGATTCTCATATTTCTGACGTTTACTGACCCCAATGTAAGAATCATTTTTCATAAAGTTACTCTAAAAGAAGTCTCCGAAATTTTTCGAAGTCGAAATTTCAAACCGCTCTTACTGTTGGAAGCATCTATTAAGTCTCTCACTGACTTATTTCTAAGTCTGAGCTGATTGTATTAATGCAAACTATTCAGTTATTAGTTGTATTTTCATACAGATTATTGTTAGCGTATAAAGAAAAATGTGCTTGTTTTTCCTCAGATTTTCCCAAGGCGACTTTGAGGAGAGAGGGAGGATTCATGAAATCTTCCCTCTCCATTTACCACTAAATTCTCGCGCATTAACGGGGTCTTAGACGCGGCTCCCAGAAGTGGTATAGACGAGACGTGGCGATGTAGTGGTGATTGGCGGCAGGTGTTTTACGGGATCTCGAGCGAAAGTCCGATTTCTCGGGTACCTAACAACTCAATTATAAGGAACAATAATGCTCGGATTTTTCCCCCTTTTTTTTTGAAAGGAGCAGTTCCAAAAATATCGAAAGGTGTGAAACTTCGATTTCGATTTGTTCAGAGTAAGCCCCCTTTCTTCGTCTACATCACATATATGGATGTCCATATAAAAAAGCCCCCCTTTCCATATGAAAATATGCAACAACTGAAAACGAACATAAGGGCCATTTTCATATGGATGTCCACATTTATTAAATATTTTAAAAATGTTTAGTGATTTATTCCTGATTATTATTTTCATAATTTTTTGAAATTCATTTTCATGTTTAAGATTTTTTTATTTTGATGAATTATTTCTTCTGATTTAAGTTATTATTAATAATAATAGTAATAATAATAGTAATCACCAAAAGGATCATGGTAAACTCACATTGTAAACACGGGTTTGGTGTTCACCAAAAATTTAAGGCTGAGTGTAAATTACAAGAGCTAGCCGGTCGTCAAACGGTTACCAATTTTTTTAAATTCACAACGAAACAAAATGACCAAGTAGTAATCGAAGAAACTATTGCAATGGAAAAGCTAGTCGTGTCTTCAATCGATGATTCTGAGCCAACAGTAGTCGAGGAAACAACTGTGAGCGAAGAGTCAGCTTTACATAGTGCTTGAAGGCTTTTCTAAGACATTTCCAAACGACTTAGAAGGTAAAAAAATCCAGAATTCCTTACTCTATATGAAGAAAGTAGATAAAAGAACAAAGCAACCGCTTCCACGCTCGGAAGAGATTATATGATACTTTTTTTGCTCCTGAAATCAGTTCTGAACGCAAAAAAATTACCTAGCCTCGAAGTCTCTTTAAATGTTCTTACAAGCGGTACGGCATCGGTACGAATTGACCACTACAGATCCATTGTGAGACAGCAAAGAGGAGGGCTACTTTTCAAAGAATTTTGAATTTTACACTATTTTTGTAGAGTAGGAGATTGGTTTTCCCAGGAGAAGATACAAAAATAGTAGATCTTCACAATGATAATTTTTAAGCCTTCCAGAATTGCTTGGGAAGAACGATTAAGTGATTCGTTAAAATCTAGCTAACGTTGAAAAGCAACAGGTGGAAGAAAAAAGTATGAGAGATAAAGCCCGTTATGTGTCTTGATAAACACAAAATGAGTTTATCGGTATATGTGGTGAAAAGTGCTTAAAATCTATCTTGCAGCAAAGAGAGGCCGAATAATTTTGTGATCAGAGGGTCCTTCTCGGGATGTGCGGGATTAACCCACCGAGGAGCCTTGGCTATGCCGCTTGCACTCTTCCAGCTATGTAGAGAAATTGGGGCCTTGTTTCGAGTTTCTCCTTTACCTCGGGGAATTTATCACTGACCGACTTTCCTCCTCTAGCGACTCGTAAGGTGTGACTGTATGCATTTAAAACTGCAAATGTTTAATCGGGGGTGGATCGCCGCATTCAACTCAACTTCACCCAGCGATTGTTCACTTCACCTCTTTTCCCTTGGAAGGAAAACTGACATTTTATAAAATAGAATCTCTGCGGTTTGGTCACGTTCCCATCGCGGGCGAAATTTGATAATTATTTTAGTGCGTAACTCTAGATTGAAATTTACATTACAATAACTTAAATAAATAACCTAATTTCTTAACTCTCATCGTGTTTGTGTTTATTTTTTTATTTCGCTACTATCCAAAAATTTCAGGATGCTTTTTCAACGGCAGATTGCAGTAGAGTAGTCCCAAACGAGAACAGTTGTGACTTGTCGCGAGGAAAGGGACCTTAGCATGGAAACATCGATTTTCACATTTTTATTCCTATTGATAGTTTAAAAATCGCTGTTTCCTATCAAAAAATTACATTTTTATCTGCAAAATTGGAATTATTATTAAAGTGTTAAGTTAGGAGTAAATCGCCTATTTCGCCGCATACGGGCGGCCCGAGAAATTCAGCCCCACCCCTTTCTGCTCATCTTTCCGTTCCGTGTCCGTATAACTCAAAAGCTCGTCTAACGCGCTGAACGCAGAGCGAGAAGAACAGATCGTAAGTGGAGGGAATGGATTTCGGAGATTTTTCCTACTCTCTGAGTCACAGCTAAATTTCATCATTTTCGTTGATTTAAATATTCGCGCAGATTTTGGCCATTTTGGTTAAGTGCCGAAGTAACACCCTAAATGCTTATAACTCTTATTCACAGTATGTCCGAGCCAAACATATACAGAGATCAGTGGGACCAGTTAACTTGTACAGCGTCATAATTTTTCGCGGTAAAATGAATTAGGGAGTCTCTTTAATTACGAAAATCATATAAATCTCTATTTCCATTTGTTCCACGATAGTAAATTCTCACAATGTCGGGACTAAGGGTATTTTCTATTAAATTTAATATCAATAGATTTTGTGAGCAATATTTATAATATTGAAACCTTGATTGCAGCTGAGGAGCAAACACTAATGAACGAAATATCATCATGTAAACAAGAGAAAGCACCTAGATCATTTGCAGAACTAAATGTAGAGGAAATTGGATATTGGCTAGTTCAGTTGGGACTTGAATGTTATGCAGGTGAATTAAGAAAGTGGAACGCGACTGGACAAAAATTGTTAGATTCTACGCAAGATCAGATTGAAAAAGAATTGGATATTAAAAATCCTTTGCATCGAAAGAAGCTTCTGTACGCTATTGAAACGGAAAGATGTCATGGTACAGACTTTCTTGAATCTGACAAGGTAAATAAAAATAGATTATTTTTCAAAAAATAACTGGATGCTGAAAGCGTATATTGATACAGCTTCATGTTAGAAGAACCTCTTTGTAGGCATGGGGTCGAAAAAGACCACTGGCCTTTTTCGTCTTAACTCATGAACCACTCTGCTTTTTCAGTTGAAACCTCTTTTTATTGCACATATGCGGCACTTAGAATTCATGGAATTCCTCACATTCCACCGTGGGCCATTAAACCCGGTTGTTTGGGATACTTTTTGTTAGAGTTCCCTTAGCCTCTTACGTTAAATTGTTTCTTCATCATCATCTAATTATAGATACCTGGAAACTCAACTTTCTCGTTTGCTTTGAGACTCAAAGTTTTGTTATGAGACAGTCTGTTATTTTTATCATTTATATTTCGAGATTCAGAAGCTTCCGAAGCTAGTATACTTAAAGTTAGAACCAGCCCCGTCCCACCTTAAACTGTAGGTCCCTTCAGGAAAAGCTGGAGTGGCACCAGGGATATATGAGACTGCGACCTTCTTGCGCTTGGGGCTCCTACAGAGGAACCACGCTGGATGGTCGCTGGACGCTTTGGAGTAATGAAAACAGACACATACACGTGCTTAACACATCAAGACAGCACTTCGAAACAGTGCATTTAACTGATGATCTCAGAGGGATCGCTCGGTCTACCCTAGTCTGGCCGTATTGCTTTTCTGCGGCTTGCTAGGCAGACAGCCTAGCCAACGAAACCGCCGAGATCCAAAAACACTCTGCGAAGATGGCCGGGTTCGGAGTACTGCATTGAGAATAAATACGGGTATGGCACAATAGGACGTATAGCTTGAACGCCAGGGGAGTGCTTTGCGGCTCTGCCACCCACATTACAGTAACTAACTAGTAGAGACAATGGTAAAAGGTACGATGGCAGCATTCCCTGAATCTCTCCATTTTTTGAAAGAGAACTTAAAATGCATTCTCGTTTTATTTTATTTTCCTTTCACTAAAATATCAGTTGTGCGAACCAGTCTCTTAAAAAGTGCTTAGTGTTCCTATGTGATACGCGTTATCATGTTGGATTCAGCTTTGACTTTAGCTTGATCTTTACGGTCATTATAATATTTCTCTTTAAGATTGATAGTGCTGGAATGCTAATGGACTACATTTCGGCGTTTTTGTATTTTACTTCGCTATATTTTACTTGGATGAACTACCGAGGACGTGTTATCATGATCCCGCAAAGCAGTTGTCGCAATAGCAGCTCCAGCTTCTTTCAGTTCATTGTACCAATCAGCCTCTCGTGCTAATTTTGGCAAAGGTATATAAGATCTATTTACTTCTGATTTATTTGGACCTTTTTTTGGTTCCGAAGTCAAAAAGTCTTCATGAAATAAGAAAAATATTTTTCAAAGATGATGATTCTAGAATATCCTCCGCTTCTGGAAGTGGATCGCTTTCAAAAAAGTTTCCATAGCAGAAGAATTTTTTGTCATCTTGAGTAAAGTCTGCGATTTCCATTCTTCAATCATATCTATGTAATCAGTAACTGCAGAATCGTCCTGTTGTGCGCCGATCTAGTAAAAAATTTTTTTAGATGACAGGAATATTTGTCTGGCAAAACGTAATGCAATTGCTATAAGAATCGTCTAGCTTTCTTTCACGAAAAATAATTCGCTTTTCTGAAACTGTAGGGAGAAAGTTCCCTAAACCAAACCTAATCCTGCCTATAGTTTTCGGAGCCATTCTCTCGAAAACGTTGTTCTCCCTTAATGATAGCTTCACTTTATTCTTTCTTGTTCTCGAAGAATTATAACTTTAATTAAAAATCAAAAATGCCAAAGCGTTTCGCCTTAGTGTTGTTCGACGGTCAAAACAAACGAAGATCGCGTAGAAGAAAACAGTTGAGTACTTCCTCGACTGCTAGATGGACAGTGCGTGTCCACAAAAGCAAGAGTCGCTTGGCGAACAAAAAAAGCGAAGATCGCGCAGAAGAAAACATTTAACCATGACTATTGTGCATACCTAAAGTAAAGTAGGTACTTTTGTAGGTACTTTTCGTAGCAAAATTCAATGAATATGCCTCTTTAGAAAAAAGTACTCTTTTTTACCTTTTTTCAGTTTTTTCGAAAACGTTTGCTTGAATCAAAAAAACTTCTGAAACATAAAAGATGTATTTTCATCACGAAAAACATATGTTACGAGTTTTTTTTATATGACCAACATTCAGTATACAGTATACGAAAAGTTATTTTTCAATCTTTCATTTTATGTTACTAGCGCGAACAATTAAAAAAATTTGAGCATTTTTTAAACAGTTTAATTGTTTCTTTTTTTAAACTTTTTTCGCAACTTTTCATATTTTCTTTGGATAGCCTTAAAAGGAAGCTCTCCTTTTGACTTAAAAAAATGGTCTAGTGAATAATTTCCAAGATATAGGCTCCGATGTGAAGGTAGTCCTAATGCTCGTACTCAGACGCAATCCTTTAGTATGTCACAAACTATTTTGCAAGTATATGACAAGGAATCAGCTAATAAACAATTAAAAAATGTTTCCTGGAGGGTCAGAGGAAGTTTAAATTATTGTTTATTTGTTATAAAAAAAATACAAACTCCTGTTTACAGAAGTGATGTTGATTGTTCTCAGTATGAATGATTCCTTACTGTTGTGTGAATGTGCCTTCAGATAGGTACCTCCGTGTTTCCAGCCATGGGACCACGCCGGAAGATAGAACTTTTAGAATTAAGAGTATTTTGCTTTGGTAGATTAAAAACGCTTCCCTAAACATGGTGTCAGAAGTGCGTGAGTCTTTCTTATAAAAAAATTTGCCTTCAATTTAAAAAAATAAATAAATAACACAGGGAAGTGCATTCTTAAAGACTCAGGTTGTGCAGCCCCGTGTATCGACGAGATGAGCAGTGAATCAAGATTCGCTAAAGATTAAATAAAAAAGGAATAAGTACATGGTAACTGGGCAGAGCCGAATTCCAGGAGTGCAGCCTCCCAGTTAAATGGATTTCACTTAACCAGAAGTGTAGCATATGTGGATTAAGCGATTTGATAGGTAGATTTCTGTCGCAAGCCTCTTGTCGAAAACTAACAAAGAAAAGATTGATTTGATGTGCGACATAATGGGCGAAAAGTCTGAAGAAATCTTAACACAGATCCTTCCTGAAATTACAGACGAAACTACGTATGCCGAAGTGAAGGAAAAATTCAAAAATTATTTCTTAAAAAAAAAAGATTTGATTTTTGCTAGATATAAATTAATACTAAGGTACAAGAACCAGATGAATCCGTAGACTTATTCATCACAGCAATGCACACTCTTTCTGAGACGTGCATGTATGGAACCCTGAAAAATGAGCTGATACATAGTTATCTGTGTTCGAGACGTTAAAACATCGGAATATCAATGTAGAAACAGGCGTAGGGGGTGTAAAGGGAGACACTCAAAACAAAATTTATGATTTCAATCACGATTCCAGGGAGCAGAAAATTCAGTCAGAGTCTCAACCGAACAAAAATCGATTCTATCGTTGCCGATTACCAAGACATCCTTATATGAAGAGATTTGCGGGACTAAAATTCAAATATCACAACTGCCAGAAGCCAAGACTATAGGATCGTTTTTGCATGTCCAAATGAGTACGATACGTGAAAGAAGAGGTCACTGAAGCAGACGAACTTAACGGTGCATTCTTCGGATCAATAGCACGTAAATCTTCTAATAAAGATGATTATATGTTAGATTTACTGTGATTGATTTTGATAAGAGCCTCGAGTTTAGTGTAGACGCATATGCTGATCTAACTTGTGTTCCGTTTAGAAGTATATCATCACAATTTCATGAAAAGATTAACAGATTAGATGGAATCATCATAGGACCTGACGGAAACAAATTACCACCTATAATTGGCTACGTCAATCTCAGATTGTGTAGAGGGGGTTTAAAAAAAATCTTACGTGCTAAAAGGGCTGGACAAATTCTTATTAGTTAAACCGGATATTAAAGCATTTGACTTAGTAAAAATTGTTGACGCTATTGAATCTGAAGTAAAACAAAATAAAATATTCCACAAAAGTGGATCCATTCAAAGAATTTTCGAAACTTTTTAGCTGTTTGTGTAACTAAACCAGATGGCGATATACGCTCATGCTGCGACTACACGAACTCAATAATAGTGTTAAGAGACCCATTTATCCAATTCTAAAAGTCAATACCATTCTGCCAAAATTACATCGTTTAAAAACATTCTCTCGTCTTGTCGCGAAGTCGAGGTTTTGACATATAAAATTAGCTGAGGGAAGCCAAACTCTGACTTCATTTATAACCCCTTTCGGGCGTTTTATGTTTAAAAATCTTCCGTTTGGTATAAGTTGCGCCTCCGACTATTTCACAGAAATTTGTACAGATTTATTTCATGACTTGCCTAATGTTATCATTCACGTCGACGATGTTTTGATTTATGAGGATACAGTTGAAGCGCACCATGAAACTCTAAGAATAGTCTTGAAAAGATTTCAAAAAGAGGGCGTTACATTGAACAAAGATGAATGCATTTTTGAAGAAAAAGGGATAAATTTTTTTAGGGCATAGAATTTTCGAGAAGGGTATAGAGATTTTACCAAAAAGAGTAGCATCCATCGTAAATTTAGCTGATCACAGATATATTTGTTTTTTATAAAATTTTCTGGATGACCTCAATAATGGGTCGAAATTTATAGCAAACAAACCTAAAATTTTAGAGCCGTTAACATTTTTACTTAAAGATGGCGTGCCTTTCGTTTGGCTTCAACCACAAAGAGACGCCTTTTATAAAGTAAAATCTATGTTATTAAAGGTACCAATATTAGCGCATTTTGAATATAACTTAAAAACTTGGTCGAAAACTGTGCAAATTGCATAGTTAAACGGCAAAAGCCTAAAGAGTCATTGACCTTTGCAAAAAAATAGGTATCGATTTATTTAAATGAAAAAATGGTATCTTATTGTTACTGATTATTACTCGAGATTTCTTTGTAATTTTCGAAATAAACTCAATGACAGAGAAATACATAATTAATTAATTTCAAGAGCTTTTCAATAGATATGGTACACCAGAAGTAGTAAGGAGCAATTGGTGCACTCAATTTGCAACCCAATTTTATCAATTCTCCAAAGAATACGATTTTAAACTTGTATCGATCTCTCCTAAATATTCCCAAAGCAATGGCGATGTAGAAGCTGCTGTAAAGAGGGCAAACAATATTATAAAAAAAGTTTGGATAATCGATATGCGAATTCACGGTAAAGTATTAAGCCTCCACAACAATCCACAATGCTTTCTTGTAAGAACCGAAAGAGATAGCACCCTTAGGTGAAACTGATGGCATTTAATTTCGGAGACTTACAAAGAAAACATAAATTCAGAGAGCGAGAACGATATATTCGCTATGCTCCCATCTATTATGAATACTGCAGCGAATCCCATATCAGTATCAAATATTGAGAATATTTTAGATTCCGAAGCGAATGATTATTATTAATTTCCTTCTAGTTACACGCATTGATTTAGTGGGAGAATAATTTTTCTAACTAAGGACTCCGCAGCAAATCCTTAAACCTGAACAGTACAACTGTTTCCTTTACATTGTCTCTAGCCCATTCATGTAAATCACGAGCACTTATAATCTACTTATCTGATGGAAATGATCACCATGCTCACATGTTTTAGTTCATCTTTCTCTTTATAGTAGATAAGTACAAAAAAATAGACGCCCGATTATTTTTCCAGTGAGAAGACAGAATAGAATTTTGAAAAAAGTAAGCATAATTGTCCGTCAAATCAAATATGTTTAAGAAAACTCGAACCAATAGAGTATTTTTGAGATTCTTGATGAACGATGCTTGCATGTTAGCAGAAAACTCATGAGATTTCAAACTCACAAGTTTTTCGCAGATTCATCAAAAATAGATCTTTAAGACATTATGAAATTTCCACTATAATGTAAATCAACAATAACTAGTAGCAAAAACAACGAAAAAAGACAAAAATTATTTCATCAGAATTTTGTATGAACAATTTATAATTATTGTAAACTAACGAACTATGATAGTAAGGAATCATTCATACTGAGAGAAATCAAAATCACTTCTGTAAATAATAGTTTACTCACTTTAATATATTTCATTATAACAAAGAACAAATAATTTAAGCTTCTTCTGACCCACCAGAAAACATATTCAAATTGTTAATTAGCTGATTGCATGTCATTCTGAATAAACTTGAACGCGTTGAAAGAACGGTAGACTTGCATACTAGTCTATGGAATACTAAAGAATTTCGTTTGAGCACGAGCATTACGAGTGTCTTTACATCGGGTCCTTTATCTCGGAAACTGTTGAATGGACCATTTTTTTACCGAAGACCTTTTTTGAAGTAAAAAAGTCAAGCTTTCTTTTAAGGCTGTTTTAAAAAATAAAAGTGTCCTAAATTACGAGACTAAGTTAAATAAATAATTAAAACCTTTTTAAAAAATGCTTTAAAAAATTTCACTCTTTTTTTTCATGAAATAGAATAAAAAAGAGAAAACCAACCTTTGGAAAAACCTCTTTAAAAATGTATATCACTTATATAGAAAGGAAGTTACAGGCTTTTGAAAATACCCGTACAGGCGTTGGGGTTCAAAATTTCACGCCTCCCCCATCAATTAAAGAGGGTTGGTAATCGTGTTCTATAAACTTGTCGATTAAGTAATATTGGGTTGGTGTAAATATTTCCAGATTGTAGAGAAAATTGAAAAATATCATTTTTAAATTTGGCACACTTGAGAAATAATGCCTCATATGTTGTCTTTTAAGATGAAAAGGAAGATAATGACATGCCGACCATTCTATGTGTTAAATGCGTTATAATTAATTTTCTAAAATATTTGAACTTCTCGGTCCTTAAAGGTCACGATAACGTTCCCTTCAATCTTGTATCACGAAAAAAATGTTTTATAAACTTTCAATTCTTCAATTGTGCACTTTGCGTATAATAATCCATAAACTTCCTACAGAAAGCTTATGTACAAATTCAACAGTTTTTAGTCTTTTAATTTTCTGAAAAAAACTTTATACTTCTGAAGTTAGATATTTTTTTACTGTTTCATTAAATTCCTTTAATTTTGACAGATTCAACGCGAAATTTTATAATCTTTCAAATGATTCCACTTGCAAAGACGTAGATTCAGTTTCTACATCGAACCGAAAGTCCTGTGTTAAAGCCACTGGACGTGTCCTCAGTTTGCCAAGGGATTCTGCGGAATATGGTTAAAAATAATTAAAAAGTAGTCGTAATCAGTTATCCAGGGCTGTTCCGAAAAAATAACTTAGAGTATGCTGTCTTATCCTTGCATTCGGGGCTCTACAAGCTTGGACGAACCCTTTTATAACAACGAATATGCTTGCCGTCCAAATAATACTTAATGCATTTGGAGTGGTGTTATAGACGATGGACGAGCACATATAAATTTGGGTACAGAACATATAGTAGGAAATGGACGAAACCATCTTTGCAATGAGCTTCATAATGTTGTAATTTTGTTACGATGTACCGAAATTCAAATTCAAATTTAACTCAAACTAGCTCGAATCTTAAGTGGGATATGTAGAAGGTATGTTTTCCTATTGATAGGGAATACAACAATGAATACAACAGTGAATACAACAGTGAGTACAATAGTGAATGATAATACAACGAATCGATTAACAATTCACTAAGCTTCCATTTATTCGCTTGCATTTGTAACGGTTCTGCCCTGTTACCCCGTCGGAGCCTCAGCCATCCAGGGTTGTTTGAGTGGGAATGTTCGAGATTCGATAGCGTCGCAGGTATTCCTGAAATTTATAGAATAAAAAGGTGATTGAAGGTAAGCGGTAGACACGTGAACAGTTGCTCGGGCGTCGCTCTGGTTTTAGACGCGGTTTCCCTAACATCGGAGACTTTAGATCGGTCAGGTGTGGTAGGGGCGCGGCTAGTTAGGACGAAGGCGGTGGTCGCGACAGGTGGAGGGACGTTCGTCTGGCCTGATTCGCCTAGGTAGGCCCTGGCTAGTGCTAACTTCTCGGGGGGGCACCGCGACGAGACACGCTCAGGAGCACTCAACGCCGTGTCTTGCCGATACCGCAATGTCGGATATGGGTGCGCCTATTGCTCCGACGATGCAGTTGGGTTCCCCGAGAAAGGTTCGCTTGGGGTTGGGGTGTGCCTGAAATGGGTCGCGTTTGGGCGCACCCAATGCCGCGACACATTGGAACTCAAGGGACGGATATGGGAGCGCCCATTGCATCGTCGCTCGAGCCAGGAATTTTCCCCAGGTTCAAGGTTGTCCTGTCTAACTGAGGGCGCCTAAAATGAGTCGTGTTCGGGGGCACCCAATGCCGCGACACATTGAAACTCGAAGGTAAAATGGGAAAAATAGTTTTAAAAATGGCGAGGGGGATGAATTTATATTCAGTTATATCAAATAATAACGTTGAAAACATTTTATAACAATATTTGTTTCTAATTATAATCTCATGCAAACGAAACAAGGCACCATTTTGACAAAGTTAGAATAGTAAATTTAAGGGGTACGGGGTAGTTAAAAAGGGGTTGGGAAGAATCAATTCAACTTAAATTACATTGAAAACCGGTAAAAATGTTACAAAAATGAATATTTGAAACTAAAAATTAAAATTAAAAAAGGTTACTTGGTGACCCAAAATATTGATTTTCCAGCCCTCTAAAGGTTAACAATAGAGCCTAGCTTAATCTTATATAGTGACTTTTTCGTAAGACTGGGCTGGGGATGAACTGACTCATTTTCTAAGAGAATGGGCATGAAACCGCTATGCACAAAAATCGTGTTACGGGGCAACTACTAAAAAAATAACGAAAATCATCCTACACAAAAACCCGAAAATCTTATCATAAACAAATTCGCAAAATCATGTTACAGAAAAATTCACAAAATCAGATTATAATAGATTGAATTTTCTGAAATTGAAAGATTAAATCTTGAGAAACCTCGTGACCGTATAGTAAACTTAATCTCCAAGACAATATATGTTTTCTGGGCAAAAAATTGTATATTTACGGCTTTCTTGGCCAACTAAAATGAAAGAGATTTTATTTAGGGCTTTCTAGGCAAACAAAAAGAGTTTTATGGTTTTCTTAGCCAACTAAAAGGAAAGAGATTTTATTTGGATTTTTCAAGGCCGACCAAATTGATTGTAGGGCTTTCAGGACCAACTAAAAGGAAAGAGATCTTGTTTAAGGCTTTTAAGGCCAACTAAATAAATTGTAGGGTTTTCAGGACCATATTAAATGAAATAAATTGAGTTCAGGACTTTTAAGGCGAACTAAATTGAATTTTAGGGCTTTCAGAGTTAACTAAAATTTAAAAAAATTAATTTTGGTCTTTCAAGGCCAACTGCAAAAAATAAACATTGAAATTGCTTGTTTGGCAAAAGGTTGATTTTCTTTTAACAGAAAAGATTTCTAAATCATTGAGCATCGTGTAGCCTCAGAGGTATGTGAGGCTCTATTTATGATATTGGTGAATGACCTTCAACTGAAATAGTACCGTAAGGTGCGCTTTATGAATTGCAAATTAAAACATTACAATTCTCTTCCCCAGATAGAACTAAACCAGGTCTTCATACAACGGTATGACTTCGTACAACGTGACTCCAAGATTTATTCACGAGTAAATCCTAAATAATAGAGGATATTACAATTTTTTTAATTAATAATTACACAAATATATTCACATTTAGAGTTACCTATTTCCACATTAATGGAAACCTACTGATTTTTTTTGTTTGTAAGCTACTCTATTGGGACGTGATATGACTAGTTTTGACCTAATGTTATAAGTTAGGTAACTAGGTAATGAAAGTGTATGAGAGTACAGGGAGTTCGAGGGGGTTCATTTTTGGATCAACTAATAGGGGTCACATTGTTTGCAGTAACAATAAAGGACTTTTTAGTTTTGGAGGTGGTGAAAAATTAAGGTGGTAATTCATGGAGAGAATTTTTATGAGATGCTGATATATCTCCTCGTTCCCAGGGCTGGTTGCATTTGGCTCCTTGCAGACTGGATAGCAGTGGGATCATTGTGGCAGTTCAAACACCATCTAATTTAGATGCTCTGGAGGCCAACTGGTGTCCATTTAGACAAGATATTCTGGACGTTCAACCAAAATATCTAAACCACGTGCTCGGCATTCGAACCTGTAAAGGCCTTCGCGCATAACGGAAAGAGCGTGGTCGATTGACAGTCCTCGGTTCACAAGTTCGGTCTCAAAGTATTCCTTTTGTAGGGCAGAAATTCACACGTCGTCAAAGTTTTTTTAAAAATTATTTTAGAATACTACACGCTGATCATCCTACTGTCCTTTTACGAGGATCGAGGTTCTCACCTAATGCTACGGTCTTTTTTCGAGGATCGAGGTGTCTCTGCCATTCCACGGTCCTTTCGCGAGGATCGACGTACTCACTTAATATATTTGTTTCCTTTCAGGAGGATTGAGGTTTTCATCTTATCCCACGCTTCTTTTATAATGATCGAGGTTCTCAGTTTACCCCACAGTCGTGTCACAATAATCGAGGTTCTTATTTTATCATACGGTCCGTTCCCAAGAATCGAGATACTCATCTTATCCTACTATCCTTTTGTGTGGATCAAGGTTTTCAGTTTATCCTCTTATTTTGTCACGCAAATCGAATTTCTTATTTTATCCTACGATCTTTTAAATGGAAATATTTTTTTCGCCTCTCTTCGAACGGGCAAACTGAAGGGGAGAATCTCTACATCCGAGTCATCCCTAATGGTAGATGGATCCAGTGAAGAAGAATAAACCGAGTATCTATAAGAGGATGATTGGGCAACAGTGGAGGACATATGCAGATCAACGGAGTGCTCTTCTGCAAACAAGAAACAAAAGCTGGACCGTTTTGATAAATGGCGATTCACCCGAGGTATAACGTCAGTCTTCTTAGGATTTCTCATCAATCAATCACACAGTCTGTGAGTACGTTTGTCATACCTGAGAGTCTGGCTCGAGTTTTTCGCAATGTTGTGAATAATCACACGGTCAGTATGTAAGTTTGTCATTCCTGAGAGCCTCTTTCAAGGCATTCGCAATATTGAGAATAATCACAGTCAGTATGTAAGTTTGTCATGTCTGAGAGCTTTTGTCAAGGCATTCGCAATGTTGCAAGCATTCTATCAGCAGTATGCCTGCCATGCCAGATAGCCTGTCTCGAGACATTTGCAATGTGGAGAACAATAACGCATTTAGTAAGTTGGTCATGCCTGAGAACCTGTATCGAGGTATTCGCAATGTTGCAAACAATCCATCAGCAGTATGGTTGTCATGCCTGAGAGATCATGTTCTGTCGCTTACCCACAATCCGGCTCGAAGGACTGAAAAATGTTTTGGTGAATTAATGACGGCCTGGCGTGGGGCAGCGAAGGAATCACGCCTGGTCCGGATTAAGTAGATCAAACAAAGTTTCAGATAATTTAACAGGGTTCTTAGAGTTTTTAAATAGCTTATAAGTGTAATTAGCAAAGGTGTAGCCTCCGCAAGCTACGATCAGGATCGTTCACCAAAGAGTGATCTCGACGCAACCGAAATTCATACGTCATCTCACTCGTCACTTCCCACAACACCGGATGACCATCGATTAGGGAAAATCACTTAATAAAGACCGAATGCGAAAGAAATGCTGACTTGAATTAAAGTACTCAAATACCTAATGGTCCCAAACAGCATATTTGATTTAAACTTGTTTCAGAAATGAGTGGACACATTTGCCTGCACTCGCCTGCACCTTAGTTGACACAAAACAAACAGGAAAAAGGTCTGTGTCTGCTCAACAAAGAGACATAACGCTACTACCTTAGTGTCCATGCCAATGAAATGGGTAGCGCCCGAAACTCAAATAGACGGAAAATTTGAAGGAGAATAAGCATTGAATGGAAACCATTCCGTTACTCACGAAACTGAAGTTTACTCAAAGAGAACAGGCTCTATGAGCAATTTTCGGTTGTAGCGGGAATGAACCCGGGTATCACCACAACTTTGGTACCCAACCGTCAACGTCATACCCTCCGTGGAGCCTAAAGAGGCTAATATTAATCATTTTATTATCCCCGAAAAGATGTCGAGAACTAAATTCCCCATGATATCAGCCTTGTTGCAGAACCCTATCAAAGCAAGATAGCAGGAAAGTGTTTTGAAAAGATTGTCATTTCACACCCTTCTGTCGTAAAATTCATAGGACCAAAAGGCGCTTATGTCCCGTAAATAAGTCACACTCGGGGTTACTATTAAATTTCGTTGGTAGATTTTTATTATATGCCTATCAACTCATACAAAAATTATCACATAAGGTAAATTATACCAAAAATAAAGAGATAGCTAATAACGGTGCTAAGTCTTTCGGTCGATACTCCAAGGGGTATGTCACAACAAATTGTACTTTAATAATGTAGTGCAAATGCGGACATCACCTCAAAATTCCTGAAAAGGGAAAATCTATACCCGAGGGGTGAATCGCGACAGCTATGAAATTCGGAAGCGAAAATTTAAACAATAATTAAAGAATTTAAACATAAGCCAACATGGCGCCCCGAACAGCGAGATTAACGTGAAAGATAGCCCTGAGAACTCGAGGAGTTGCTCATGTTAAAATTGGAACTCCAAAGTGGAAAACGGAAATCAACAAAAATATGGAAATTAAGTGATCATTAGGATCCGCGAGAATCCTTAGCTTTCAAATTTTAATATAGTTGAGCTGTCCTTAACTTGTGATCAAACACTAATTCCAATGATTTTACTGGGAACAGAAATCTAATTTGGATGCGCGTATTATCCCGACACAGCGCTGATTGGCTGATTGCTCGGTGTTGTCCTGGGATTGGTTGGTTTGAACTAGACTCGATCTTTCAATAGAAATGCAGGGAGGGAACGAATAGTGGTCTGTAACTGAATAAAATACCTACAGAGTGGATTCGAAGCATTTCCGGTAAATGAGAAAGCTCAGTTCTTCTCTTGAGCGAGAGAGTCTGCATTGTGAAAGCAGACGGCAACAAATTGAGGAGGACCAGACTTGCATCTCATTCTCATCGCGGAGGTCTCAAAGTAAGGTTGAACTCGAGGTCCAGTGCTGTAGCGTCGAGGGCTTATGTTAGGAGATGTGAGGATTTTCTTTTACATTAGGATAACTGGTGCAGACCAAGCTATTGCTCCAAAGTGACTAAGTTTGTTCCCAGGGCCTTGGAAGAATGAGCCGGATGCATCGTTGTCTCTGGAGACATCCAAGGTTTCCATCCAGATTTCGAAACTATTGGAGACAACAAACGGAAAAGCGGAACGCAAATTTAAACGCGAATCTCGATTCTTAATTTTGAATGTGACATCGAGCAGATCCCAGTTGTCTGAAGGCCTCACGGTGTTATAAAATCCCTCGTCCCCCCTCGTTAAGTAAAGCGATGACACAAGGTCATAAATAACACACACACAAATACCCTACGAATTAATTTGAAATTTTTGGGGAATGATATTGAACATACTAACGAGCGTCCCCGGACTCTGTTTGTGGAATATTTTTAAAAAATTTATTTTTTAAATTTTGATGAATGCGTGTGTGCATTTTGAGGCTAGGTATGTTATAATTCTCCTCAGCTTTACTTGCAAATTACACAATATTTCTGGCCGAAAACTTGCGACAAGCAAAAAAACATAATCAGAATGGCACAGAGTTGAAAGACAATACTAACCTCAAAATAGTGCAGATGCATTCAATTTTTATTTAGCAGAAAAAATATTCTGTTATTATGCCTCAAAAAGAGTTCAGGGATTTCCATTGTACTATTTTATAGCATCTTACACACTCATACGAGTCAAATTATTGTCTGATAACTTCGCATAGTGAAAAATGCATACTAGATAATACACCAGTACGACTTATCCTAGATATTCATCACAGAATTGTGATCAGAGTTTAAATGAGCAGATTATTCTATCTGGACATCTTTTGCTTTTGCAAAAATGGCCCTGAGTTCATATAAAATTATATTCTCCATTTTTTTAAATACGAGGTCTTGCTGAATCCTGGGGTCCATGAAATGCTTGCAGACAAGCTCTTGTACTAATAATTTGTGTACACAACTCTTACATCGGACAAGCATTCAAAGGTGTCTCCTGATATCCCAAGACTCTCGACTTTACAATCGTGAAATAAATTTCGCCAATTGCTTCGCGAAACGGAATAAGAAGTTCGATAAAAGTAAAAGGTCCTATGTGTACGGACTATGATATTTTAGTTATAAGTAACTAGTAGTAGGGTTTACTCGTGTTACTAAGGGCGGCGCCCTCACTTCTCGAAGTGGTCCGCGTTAATAATTATCAACATCTCTTCTCCGTTTCCGAAAATGAATATTTTCACACATAAAATTAATTTCCTCAGCACAAAATCATATCAGCGGTCATTCTATCGACCTTAGGATAACGCGAGATCCCGGATAATAACTACCATCCTTAAACCTAAAACCTCAAAAACTATAATTTGCACATATTTTTTTAAACAACGTGACTCTCGCCACTCGCAAAAAATAAAAATTTTCTGATCTTATGGCCGCGTAATTAACCTTGTTCTTCTACTTAACCTTTAAGTGTATGTTTGGAGTCAAGGGACTTTAACTCTGGTAAAAGTATTCATTCCTCTTTTTCACGCCGAGGACGCACACCAACAAAAAAAGTTAAAAATAAAAAATGGCTTACTTCTGCAAAGTTTCGTTTTTAGTCCTTAATAGCCTATGTAAAATCTAATATAACCCCAGTCGCAATATTTTTTTAAGATTAAGAATTAAAGGGATATGTCGAGGTAGAGAAGAAGATATTGAAAAGTATAGACTCTTGTTTATATTAAGAAGGAGATGGAAAAAGATTGGTTTGTGTTTCTCGTCGCGCGCTTGCTTACTGTAATATAAATTATTCTAGAATGTGGCGGAGTATCGAATATTAGAAAATGTTTTCAATATATCCTTGTAAAATTAAATATATATTTTAAGTTTAATTGTGATAGTTTTCACAGAATTTGTAAAAACAATTACCTTTTGAATTGCGAGAATCAGATTAATAGAAAACTAAGAAACTAAAAAAATAATTGAACTAATACCTCAAACATAATGCTTATCGTCAATAGATGGACAATGCAGCAGTTTTACGATGGTTAGACGACATTGGCTTACCACAGCACAAAGAAGCTTTTCAAATTGCAAAAATTGATGGTAGAGTGTTACACAGATTAATGACAGAAGATTTATTAAATCTTGGTGTGATATCGCAATTGCATGCAGCCAGCTTTCGTCGTGGAATTCAGGTTAGTTTCTCTAGGTTGCAGAATTTAATTACGTGTGTTATGGAATTTTATCTCGCATGGTTGTGTTATAGGTTTTGCGAGATTTGAATTTCCAGTTCGACAGTCTTGAACGGCGATCAGCGAACGGCAATGGTGCTGATGGAACTAATGTTGCACTTTGGACAAATCATCGAGTAATGGAATGGCTTCGTGTTGTCGATCTAGCGGAGTATGCACCGAATATGAGAGGATCAGGTGTTCACGGAGGACTTATGGTATACGAGGGACGATTTACTCCCGAATTGCTCGCGACCTTATTAAGTATATCTCCATCGAAAACTCTATTGCGTCGGCATTTAACTACTCATTTTAATCAAATTCTGGGCAGAGAAGTTGTGCAACATAAGAGAGTAATAGAAAGCTCTCCTGGTTTTGTACCTCTCTCTCTCACAGCTAGATTAAAGGTATTGAATAATTATTTTCTTAATAAGTTAAAAATTAATTTATTGGAGTAATTTATTCATTTTAATTTTGAAGATTCCATATGAAACCTGGAACTTCTTCCATGTTCATGTTACGGAATAATTTGGGTGTAAAATATATTGCATTCGAAGGTAAAATGTGAGATACAAATTTTTGTCTTTTGACCAACCAATTTTTTTGCGAACTTATAGATATTTAAATAATTACGTAAATTAGGGAAAAATTAATTTTTGAGAGAAAAAAATGTTTTCTTTTACATCTGGGGAAATTTTAATTTATAAATAAAATAAGCAGAACCTAATGATTTCGACATCTTTCAGACTAATGGCAAACAATTTATTTAAAAATCGTAATGATTACGTTTTGGAAACACAGCTGGTTTTCCTCATCCGATCTTCAAACTGTTTTAAAAAATAGATTCCCTGTCGCTTTCCAAATGTGTCAGTTCCATAACCTGTAAATGGATCTTGAATTTTGAAATTATATAGTGAAATTAGTAAATGTTGTGGTAAAAAATATTTTTCTTTAGTGAGAACGGAGCGGAATGCCCCGCCTTCATCTTAGGAACTTTGTGAACATTGAGAAAGTAATTTTAAATAAATTTTTTGCAATTAGTCTGGAAGATGTCGAAATCATTAGGTTCTACGTATTTTATTTATAATGGAAAAATTAATGAACATTTTCTTGAAAATAATGTATCTTGGGAAAATATTAAAATAATTCAATTTTCTTTTCGGCAGCTCTTACTGCTATATGCACTATTTCAAATAACGAAGAAAAATGGATGTTTTTTAATAATTAACCAAATGTCAGCCATTTTTTAACAAATTTTTTAAGAGGATTTGCTTTAAACACTCACCTATGCTTTGTTTTTTATTTAATTTCTGGATTAGTTGTAATATTAAGAAGATATCTTTCAAATGTTATCATCGGTAAACTAGACAAAAAAAAACTTCTTGGAAACAAAATTCTTTGAATAATCAGCTGTTTTGCTCTATTGAAGATAGTGAAACCATCAATTTAAATAACAAAATTTACATTGCAACAATTGTTATGTATCTATTACAGAACAACAGTATATCAGACATTCTGATAAGCTATACTGACCTACAACGGAGAAAACATAGTTAAGCGAAATTTTTCAGAAAAATATGTTTTTTATATCAGTGGAATCATGAGGGTAAGCTGCGTCTAAATATCATGGTTAACATAGTTTTTAATTATTTCTAATAAAAAATGAATGTTTAAAATTTCGAATAATGAGCAAATTGACTAAATGGAACATAAAAATCTATGGGAAGGACTTTGCAGTGCGTGAAATTTGTAAAAGAAAATTTGTGGAAAAAAAGCCGGGGGAACTGTACCCAATTGACCATACGACGAAGTATCACATGCCCTTAATGTGGGTGGGCATGCTAGCCCCCCCCCCCCCCCCCCCCCCCCCCGGTCTAAAAAATTCACTTCTGAGGAATTAAACTTGCAGAACTTTAAATGCGCTTCATGGCACCAACAACAAATATTCTACACCAAATGCGCTTAATTGCACCAGCAATTAAAAAATTCTTACCCTGTGTATTCGCAAGGTCCACATTTACATAGTAAAAAAAGTTTGGATCACCCTAAAACACAGTTTATTCTATCACTTAGATTATGACATGCGTCACTTTCTTCTCGTTCATTGCTTCGCACGTTACACAGTACTACGCACTCTCACTCACAAAAACTCCTTCTCGACATGAAGTTACATCCATGACTGACGTGCACGCCACTGTCTTGCATTCAGTGCTGTATCCATGAAGTAAGATTCCAACACTCTCCCTTCATCGATATTGCACATTCTCTTCTCTAAGTATAATACTTCTATGGATAATTCTTTAATAATTCAGTAAGGTATCTATACTCATCTATGAGAATTGATTTCGGCATCATGTCCTCTGAATTGTTTTTTGATAGTATCCATTTGACTTTAACCCCTTCACTACGTAGACCGAAAATTGCAAAGTGGGCCAAAAATGTGCGGGCCGTTCTACTGGATGGATCTAATTGAAAATTGGTACTAATTGGTTATTTTGGTCGCTAAATACGAATTTGAGGTCTAAATTCGAATTATCGCTAATTATGGCTAATCCGATAAGGCGACCAAAAAATTTGAAAAATCCAATTAGTTGGTGGATTTTGATGAAAATTGGTACTAGGGGGTTATTTGGGTTGCTTAATACGAATTTGAGGTGAAAATTTGAAAGTTCGAAATGCCTAATCTAAAAGGGCGACCAAAATTTTCAAAAAATCCACTGAAAACGTATCTGATGTCGATATTAAAAAATGCATTATCCATTGTCATAGGAAGCTAGCAACGCCAAGTAAGGAATAACCCCCACGTACCAATTTTCTTCCAAATCCACAAACTCCTTGGATTTTTCAAATTTGTCGATCATCATATTGGATCAGCCATTTCGAAATTTCGAAATTTGACCTTGAATTCGTATTCAGCGACCTAAAGAACCCCCTAATACCAATTTTCATCCAAATCCACAAACTCATTGGATTTTCAAAATTTTGGGTCGCCATATTGGATCAGCCATTTCGAATTTTAACCTCGAATTCGTATTTAGCGATCTAAATAACTTCCTAGTACCAATTTTCATAAGAATCCGCCAACTTATTGGATTTTTAAAAATTTTGGGTATCTTCTGCGTGCTACTAAGTCTCTAAATAGTATGATCATTCATTCTCGGGTAGAGGTCGAATCATCTACTATAGTTTTTAGAAAATTCGCTGCAAAGATTATTTTATTGCGAACAAATTCTCTATTTATGACACCGCCATACATTTACTATCAATAAAGTTACAATTGGGTGAATGTACAAAACACGGTCAACAGCGTCCATTTCACGAAAGTGAACTTTGACTTCTTATATTTTGTTGAAAAATCAGTAGAAACGAGAAAAGAAAATCAGGCGAATTCCTTGGCATCTTCTGTAAATGTAGGTGTCATAAAATTTTTTTTTAATTAATAATTGTAGCTTACAGAGTTAATTATAGAGGAGGCCCTTATCTCAACTCCAAATTTGTGATAGAAAGATCAGCCAAAGCTTAACAAAAGTAAAAAATTCAAATAATACAATTTCATACGAAATAAAGTCTTAAACTTATTGAGTAATTGGCTATTAGCAATTATTTATTCTATATTTTTTTTCTTTCGGCGCATAAAAGGAGTCATCAATTTTAGTGTCAGTCGAGGGTCACTATCCAGCACTTTCCCCCCAGGGGGCCATTCAGAAAATACGTGATACATTTTTCAATAACTTCTTACCCCCCACCCCTTCCCCTTGCGTGACACTTTTTCTATTGGTCTTAACATGGAGAATAATACTTCGGCAGACCCCCCACACCCTGCAAATATCACGTATTTTGTGGAGGACACCCAGCTACCTGATGACCGATATACGCTCAAATTATTTTCAGGCTTCTGAAAGAGTTACTAAATTGGAGAGACTGAATGGGATCCGAGGAGCGGACAGTCATGTGTTGGGTATATTGTTAGGTATTTATAATTAATGTGTAACGGTGTGTTAAATAGAGAATTTGTCCGCAATAAAATCATCTTTGCATTCAAGTTTTATACGTTCTTAAGTGTCTTTTTTCAATGATTTATTCAAACTTTTGTAGAGAGGTCAACATTTTTCAAACCGTTAGTAGGCCCCTAAAACTAGCATCAGTCATAGAATTTGAACTCTCTAAGTTTGCTTTGTATGTTAAACCTTCTTCTAAAGTTCCTCTGACACATTTAAATATTTATTTGACACCTATTCAATCTTTTTCAATTGTGTTAGCTTTTTTTCTGACAAAATAATGTACTGCTTTAGCGTATCCAGTCTAGCAAGATTCTCAACGAA
>NC_046661.1:63268121-63282077 GCF_010883055.1 Belonocnema kinseyi
AATTGCTTTAATTGTTGCAAAAGCATTAAACTTGGAATATAGGTTTCTTTTGGCATTAGAAAACTTTTGAGAGTGGGAGAAAAATATTTCTGTATTTTTTTTAAATGGACAATTTTATTTACAAATTCTGTATTTTTTACCTAATTCAGATATTTAACGTTTTACTGACGATTGTCGTGAGGTATTCCGCATTCTTTTGAAATCTGCAGAAAAAATAAAAAAATATTTAAAATGCAAAAGCTTGTAAAGAAACTGTTTGCAGATCTTAAAAGAAAATTTTAATCGTCCTGATGATTTCAAAAGATGAAAAAAATTCAACAATAAAAAAAGTGCCATAATCACTAGCACCCGTTCTGAAAAGTCTTCTTATGTCAACAGGACTGTTAACGAATTTGAATTAAAAAAAAATAAATATTAAGTTTGCTAAATACCTTTAAACAGTCGACTTCCTAATTTTCATATTAACCTTCTGAATTAAAACTATATTTGAAAACATTATTCCTTCGTGAGGATATGTTGGAAGATTCCGACCTCTGGACCATCAATTGTTGAGTTAATGGTGCTGCGAGAGCTTTGGCTAATTCAAGTGGCTAAGTGGCAAGCTAAGGGGAAGGATAAGGAGGAGACAGATATCAAGACCTCAAAAGGGAGTTGCAGTGACTGTACCGAAAATAATAATAATAATAAAGATACACGAAGGTTTCGCCAGCCTGTCGTAGTCATTTCATCATTCCCTATGACCACCTATCTCATGGTCGTGAGACCTGGGCATAAGTGTGATTTACCACAGATCTACTGGGAGCCGGTGTCATTTCAGAAGACGGTTGTTCCCAGTAGGACCATGCGGTAGTTTTTTAACCTTGTTTTTAAATTATATACATGAATATATGAATGGATAAGTTTACAGAAATAAATATATGCATGGAAATAAACAAAAATTTGTAATATTAAAAGAGATTAGCTTTGTGAAGATTCTATAGCAGCCAAACCTTATTTTACTGTCTTCTGTCTTTCGGAATACTCAAGCTTGAATGGTCATAAATTGAAACATAAAAAAGGACCCACGTCACTTAGACAACCTCCAGAGCCGAAGTCATTCAAATAATTCGAAATATTAAATTTTATGTTAGAACTTGCATCTAACCCCCTTCTAAAAACTGATGAAAATGTATTTAAAAATTGAAGAAAGATAATGATTTTCTTTTTAAAATAGTTGAAATCTGTGCTTATGTTAAATTGAAAAACATCTAATTCTTTATCCAAAGTAATTACAGTGAATATTTAATTATTGTTTGGTCCCATCTTGAAAGATATATGTACTTAGCTTATATAATGAGTGAATATTTTTATTCCACTTAATTCTAAGAATTTAAAAGTTTCAATACCTGTAAAAAAGTTTGCATGTTAAATATATTATATGAATTTTAAAATTATTATTAATTATTTTAAAAATATTTAAAAAAATATATTTGTATTTTATAGTAGTTGTATTAATAATGTCGATAATATATCATTTTTTACGAGACAAAATTTTCCAGACCATATTAGAATTTGTACGTAACGATATAGCAGAATTCACAGAGATGCAGTTATAGAACAAGTGCGTCACTGAACAGTAACATTCGTTGTACAGGGTGCCCAGGCTCAAGTGTCCGGGTTTATAGGGATGTATCAAAATATAAAAAATAACGCGAAGATTCCTTTTGTAAAAATAAGTTGAAATTTTAGTTTTTAACTTATTAAATATCTAAGCTGGCCCGATCAGGAGTGCGGTATAAACTTTCATGCATGTTTGAGTCCCGCTTACGTATGCGCGTCTGTTTGCCTCGCCTTCAGACATTGCCTCGGTGTCATTCTCGAACTTGTACACAAGGATCCCTGACTCTGCTCTTGCTAAATGCACTGTTCCGCATTCATCTATTCCGAACTCCATGTGGATATCTTAAGAAGACTGCTTTGTGACAACGATCACTCGCTGCAGTTTGTTGTCTGAATTAGCGTATAATTCAGCTCACCCGTTTTCATGCGTCAATGATGCGTGGGCAGATTTTTAAAAAATTATTTAAACTTCAAGCATATAGGCATGTGGTACAGAAGGTAAAACTTGCTTGTAGTCAATGAATGTCATGTACAAGTTTCTTTGATGTTTGCGAGCTTCCTTCGTGGCAACAGCGTTTATGGTGATTAGAGCTTTATTGTCCGCGAGTTTTTACATCATCCGTTTTGTTTTTCTGTAAGGATATCAATTTTCGTTACGGTGAGAATATAGCTTATCTGCAAGGATAGCTGTAAGGCATTTATAAATTGTTGGAAGACAGGCTATCGGTCGAAATTTAGATCGAGTTTGAGCATCTGATTTTTAAGGCAACATTTACGTAGTGCCTTTGAGAATAAAGCCTGACGTCAATTCTGGGAGTTCGATGATCTTCTGAAAATACCTTGTCAACGCAGGATGAACGCTGATCAGGTACTTGTACCAGAAGTTGTGCATCATGTTCGAACCTGGAGCTTTCCAGTTATTATTACAGTAGACTCTACGACACTTCTCGTTTTCCGGGCTGTAGGGGAAGCGAACAGGAAGAATCAGATAATCCTTTCTCCTGCGTCAAGCCGCGTTCGGCGCAGTAGACGTAATCGGCCGCGTATGCGTGTGCTGAGATAAGACAAGGAATGAGGGCAAGCGAACGAAGGAGAAATCGGCAAACGAAAAGTGTCGTAGAGTCTTCTTTATAAATATTATTACACCATTAAGCCATATCAGGTTCAGAGTAAGCGAGGCTCATTCGGTGAGGAAGGAAATTCTAGGAGGTCGCATATGGAGGCAGGGGTATAGATTTTGAAATGAATCTAGAATTCCTGCGTTGTTTACTTTAATAACAGGTTCGTTCCGCAAAACTGCTTAGACCAAGGTCCCTCATCAATCTCTCTAGCAATCACCCCAGGCGAAGAGCTTCACAAAGTCATAATGTAAATCTTTTCATTTGGTCCGATTTGTGTCCTAGGTCTTTTGTTTCAGGTGTCATGCACTTCACTAACTCTCTTTATCATTCATTTCTTAATATTTATTTGTCGCTAGACTTTTCTGTCTGCCATACCTCTTTGGCTTCCTTCACGTCCATGCATCTTCTGATGCAAGCTCTTTTCTCTATTGTTTTTTATGTCTTTTGAATTAGGGCCTCATTTACACATTCCAACCATTCCTTGTACGGTCTGCCTTTGGACACACTGCCAATTACTTTACGTTGATACTCTTGTTTCGTTATTCTTACATATTTCATTTTTTCAACATGCACAAACCATCTCCACGACTTTTTTTCATATTTGTCAAGCAGTGTCTCCTTTTCACCACATTCTTTGAGGATTCTCTCATTAATGACTTACTTAATCAGAGTTTTATCGCAACTATTGCGCAGGAATTTCATGGCAATCGCTTGAATTTTACTGTTATCCTTTTCTTGATTGGTCTAGGTCACGCTATCGTAAAGGACAGTGGATGTAAATACAGATTTATATATTGTCATTTTAGCTTTATCTGATATATTTCTATTTCTTATAATGGACCCTGCTCTTCCGTTATTAGTAAATAGGCTAGCAAGATATACATACTTATCAACTTGTTATGTTCTCTCATAGGTGACATACTAATTGAAATCCATTAGACTTCTGAATAACTTGTCGCTTCATCTATTGCAATGCTTGCTAATCATCAGCGAACATTGTCAAAAAGTTTTCTCCAATGCAACTGATAAGCCGAAATTTCTTCAAAACATACATCTTTTAGACCGGCTGTAGAAGTATAACAACAAATTTGTCTAAATTCAGTGGCTTTGAAATGACTGTACGTTGTTATCTCATTTGGTCTGCGGCAGTTAAATTATAATGGAAAGTAATATCTAAGGCTTAACATACTCGAATCGACTATGTTCAGTGTCCTTACATTCGGTCGTTGGAATCCAAACTTACCATCCACCTGGGCTTCAAATACTTTCTTAATATTTCCAAGCCACACGGAGTGCATCATTTCAAAAGGTACACGTGTAACATATCCCAATATTTCAGCCAGTGGGCTTTTGCCTTATTGGTGATCTTCATCTACAACACTCTTATATTCTTCATCTGTTCTTGGTGGATGTTTGATGCCTGGAGAAACTATTCTTCCCTCACGTCGAAAACTTGTAACTTTGCGTGTCGAACAACGGCTCGTTGAATTATGTCCCTAGTGGTTCAAGATAAAAGCTCAAACGAATTCGTAAGTTTTTGCCTTTCCTAATATACCGGCAATAATCGGTCTTTTGTCCGCTATATTAAAAAATCTGAACTGATCAGGCCAAAACTGGTCCCTGCCTTTGTTAATCTTACCTTCACGTATATTTAATTCGATTTCTAATCGGTCAGATAGCATATTTTGAGGAAATCTTTCTAATTTTTTTTATTAAGTTGCTTTTAAACCGAAGATGAATATATTCTCCTCCAGAGACTTGTTGAATAATTGAGGTCACTACGACTGTCAGAGTTTTCAATATTGTTCTTGTATCCTTAGGCTAGTAATTGAAATTGAAGGAATACTCTCTTAGTGCTTTCAATAAAATATTGCCATGCTTGTGTTTAAGACCTGCTGCCAAAAATGCATTTTTCAACACTGTCTTGCTCACATCTCCTACATCGTGCAAAACGTTATCAAATTCAGCATCTTCTTCATCCGAAGTACTCGCATCCTCTTCCTGATGTAATTCTAGCCTTGGAATGTCGGCATCAACGTAATTTATTTCATTTTCCCTGCCCCCTGCAGAACTGACAGTTGCTCGATCATTATCAGAAGTTTGATCCTCGTCAGAGTGCTGCGAATTGTTCTCAGGTGTGGATGGCGGTACATCATCCATTTCATACCTCTCCTCAGAGTCAGAACTGGTGTCGGTGGGATTATTCTGCCCCACATTTCGAATTATAGAGAATCGCCTCCTTTTTTGTCTTTCACTGAGAAGTGAAAATCCTTTATTCCTGTCAGCCATCTATGTCTCGTAGTGACTTCCTCCCTCAGCAGTCTTTCAAATCTTAGTAAAAATAATTTATAAACTATTTATGAATTTTATAGCTAATATGAATAAACATTACTTCTAGAAATTAAATTTTCCAAAAATAAAGAAATTAGATATTGATAAATGTATAGGGTATAACTGGGAAAGCATGCAAAAAAATGCCCCCACAGGGAATCAAATGTTGAGTCAGCCATTTGAAAGCATACAATAGAAAATTTAAAAAATCCCAATATTTCAAACCGTTAGCCGCCATATTGGATGAGTTAGGAAGGGGGGGGTATCACGTATATTTTCGCTTTTTTTTATTCTATCGTTAGAAAAAATCGGAAAAAATTCACTGATCTTTTTTCAATCAGTCTCAACGTGAATGATTTTTTCAAAAAAAAATTTGGCGGGAAATTCAAGCAAAAAAATATTAGCCTAAACATTCGTTAATTGTACTATTAATTGCAGGAAATAATAACTTTTTACAAGTTACAGAGCGAAAAATTGTTTTAAGAATTGCTAAATGTCCTTTACAAAAAAATACTCTTTAATTATGTAATATTTCAAGAACATAATAAATCGTTACGATTTTAGAGAGAACATTTATTTTTAATGCACATTCATTAAAAATAATTGAAAATTTTTCAATTATCATTTAAAAATAATTCATGTTCGAAAAATAAAAAAAATACTGTCTTTAGCATGGATTTGATAGAAAAGTAATATTTTGCACCGTTTGGAGCATTTCCCGAGTATAACAAAAGGGGATTTTGAGAGAAAATAGGTTATAGGAGAAACAAGCATCTTCGGAATCTTAAATATAAATAATTGAGTCGCCAATAAGACTTTTGTATGCTTTAATAGATCCCCGAGATTAATCTTTTTCAAACGGTCAAAAAAGGTCCCTGATTACGAATATCTCGGATAGGTTTTCAAAATCTTCGTCAATTTTTGTATAAACAATTTTTTTGAACAATGTTATTATTTATTTTTAAAAAAATTTATAAAATCATTTTTAGCATGGCTAAACAAAAATAAAACTGTTTTGCATCCCTATTTTTTCGTACGACGAACCTTTTGCAATGTAGAGCGTTATAAACAAATGTTTGTTTTTTAACATAATTGCCATATTTTCACAGTGTGAATCTATTGCTCAGAAAAATTTAAAGGCTGTACACTGTTTATATCGAGGAAAGATCTCTTTAGAGGAAAAATAAACCTTCCAAACGAATAAAAACTTCTCTTCTTAAATTGTTGTTTAAAGGTTTGTATGAGTAAGATAAAATCGCTTAGATACTTCATTTATTAATAAACAATCATCCAGATCAACGATTGTCGTAATATTGTTTCAAGTTGTTATGAAACCTTTATCTACCATTAATAACATAATTTGTTGTTCATAATTTTTTTTGCTTAATTCTGTATAACAATTGATATGAATAATTACCGTCAATAACCAGAATTGACTTACATTTTTTAGCTCCTCTAAAAGCCACAATTTGCAAGTTATCAGCGGTTGCCTTTTTTATATCCTGAATTTTACCATAAACAATACAATTATCTTGGGTAGCATTTTCGATACCTGCAACTTATTTTGTATAACAATTTTTATTAACATAAACGCTCAATTAAGAAATCTATTTAGGTAAGAAAGGATAACAGAAAATAGGCGCCTAATTACTATATTCAGAAGGTAACGAAACAAAATTTACATCGGATGTTTAATATTTAAAAAACGTCGTCTGTCAGTGTAATAAAAATGATTTCAGCATAAATTTTTTTGTTAAGGTACCAAAGAAATCGCAGTTTACGTTAAAACGGAAGAAGAGTAAAAACGAAGCTGACTTTACAAATTTGGTTTGTCCGTTGGAATCTTCGACGTCATGCGCACCATCATCACCCACATCAGCACCTAGCAGATCATCACCCACGTCATCACCGAACAGTCCTAATCTCCATTCGGTTACATTATAATGAGACCTATGCCGGCGGGTATAAATTGTAATTTTAACAATTTTATAGTTTTAATGTTCTGTTTATGTTATTTTTCTTGGAAATATCTGGCTTTAATTGATGTATAGTCAGAAATGGTAGTACGATGTAGAAATATTTTCTGATAAGTTGACTCTTTCTGTGAAGTTCCAAAGATTTTAATTAATTCCCACACGGGTTTTAAGTTTAAAAATAAGATTTCTGCGTTATTTCCTGGTAATATATTTTTCTAAATACTGCATACAGTTCTAAACATTTTAGTGCAATTCAAACAAAATTTTAAATGCCTTACTTATGTGAAAACAAATGTTTATCAATAAGTACCGAAACCCTTTGTGCAAACAACTCTGACAGTAACCAATCACAGTTTGAAAAAAACCTGTGGGTGGGCTCACTTGGAACGATGATTGGCTCAGCACTACGTCTGCTAAATAAAATTTTGTTTGAAAAAAGGTACGCCTTTCATCTATGCTGAGATTTAAGCCTAAGGCTCTTCATTTTCCGGACTTTATGAAGGAAAATTTTAACAATTAGGAAATTTGAAACAACAACTTACAAGGAAGTAATGGACAAAGGACGTAAAAAATTTAAATTAGCTGGAAGTCTGAAAATATGCAAATGATAAAATTGTTAAAATCTCAAAGTTTAAGTTTTCTAACAATTTGAATTAAAAAAGAGAAAATGATATATATTCAAATTGAACTAGAGACATATATAACTTTGAGTTGGAAGCAAATAGTAATTATTTATGTTGTGAGAACTGAATTCAAATGTGCACGATGTACTCTTTTTAAGCATTTGCATTTTCAGCAGACTAAACTTTAAGAAAACTTAATAAGTACTAATTATTCCGTATTATCTTTTTAGTCATTATTTTCCTATAAATTGTTATTTCAAGTTCACTAATTTCCAGGAATTGGCGTTTTTAAGTTTCTCAATAATTTAAAAATTTCGCTAGGCAAGTTAGCCAATATGTTTCGCTTCAGCTTTGCTCTTAAACTCGTGAATTAAGACAGAATTTACTAATACAGAAAACATTATATTTATCAATATCTACAACCTTATAGAAAAATTGTGTCCAAAACCTCAACATTATCTCGGCGAGGGAAAAAATGTTGTAAGTCGTATTTACATTTTGTACCACAAAATCGCACACAATTTTGAGCGTTCTTCCGGCTCCAAATCCACACCTGTATATCTATCTATCTAGAATTCTGTAATGGTTAGGAAGTAAAGGAAAATATAAAATATTAGTTGTCAGATATGTTCTGAATGCGAATGTATTTTATGTGATAAATGCGTTCTTGTATTATTGCATACTGTGAATTATAATAAGAAAATGTTTAGAAAAAAATTTGTGCATTAATATTTTGGTGGAAAGTTATTCGTATACGAGACTTTGGAAAAACTAACATTTCATATATGCGTAACTCGGGAATAATTGCGGGCGTTAAGTCATTTCGAGCGCTGTTTACACTCGGATGGGTGACCGTGTGCGATCTGCAACTAGTTTGTGTACTCTTTGCGTTAAATCAAAGCAGAGCGGAAGGTTTGCCCCGAGGATTGTATACCCTCGATGATCTGGTCCATCGAAAGGCCACTTTCAAAATCGACAGTTGATAAACCGACTTAACTCTTAATTCTTTTCTACAGTTTTCTTCTGCCCTAGACAAACCCCTAACCAAATGCGAGTACTTCTACTAAAGTCGAATGCAGCTGCGGGTTATCACTGAATGTGATTAACGTCACAAAATGATTTTGAGCTATGCTTAGTAAATTAACATTTTCAGAGATCTATATTTTAGCAGTAAGGAGGGCCAGTAAGTACGCAGTTGTACAGGACTTCATTGAACTAAACGATTTTCAATAATATTAATAAAATTTTGAAAACAAGCTGTTTCAGTGCATTTAGACCCATCTGAATTGCGGAAATCACTGGTTTTTAGTCGACATCTCGGCTGAAAAAACACAACACTGACAATTTTCTAAGACGCATGAGCAGTATTCCACTCAACGTGCATCATGGTCATTGGCCGGAAGCCCAAAATTTAAAATGGCGGTCATCCGGGCCCTTGAATATTACAAATCGCCTTTTTTAAATATTTCTTTGCTCGAAAATATTAACTAAAATAATTTTTTGAATTATAATATCAACAAACAGTATGACTTTTCGAGGAAACACTTCTTTCTTAACAAACAACAGAAATTTTGAAATTGAGGTATACACATAGCCTTTTATTTTTCTCAAATTTTCAAATAAGCCGGACTGCCCGTCGAACAGAAGAGATAATAAGGTCAGCCAACTTATATGTATGGATGACCTTAAGCTGTATGCATCCTTAGCAAAGAACACTAGCATCCTTTTGGCGGCGGTAAAGAGGTACTCTAAGGCGATCGGCACGAGCTTTGGACTTGACAAGTGCGCCTGCTTCCACCTACACAAAAGAAGAATAGGAAATACATAATCGCGTGACGATCAGGATGTTCAACTCCTGGGTGCAATGAAATGAAAAACCATTCAACGTCTGGGTAATGAAGACACATATGTGACGTGCGCCGAAGAAAGGAGGCTTACTCTGAAAAGTGAGATTTTTCAGAGCGAGCGGTCGAAGTCTACCCGATAGATGCGACTTTTAGGAGAGAGGGAGGACTCACGAAATCTTCCCTCTCCACTTCCCACAACATTCTCACGGAAAGAGATTGTTCTTAGACGCGGCTCACGGACAGGGTATAGATGAGACGCGTAGATGCAGTGGTGAGCGGTGGGAGGTGTTTCACGGAATCACAAGCTCTCGATTTTAATTTTTTTTAGAGTAAGCCCCCTCTCTTCGGCGCATGTCACATATGCATATCTTGGAATACCGCCAGCGGAAACCCACGGTGTACGTGTGTTAACTCTCGAGATAAAGGGGGTATAGATTTAATAATCTTGGAGTTTCTTCATCGACGAACTGTTCTAGCTACAGTTTGTGCAGTTCTAAATAGCACAGATTTTCTTATGCGGTTCTTACATTAACGTAGTCATTAATGCTGCGGCGTTTCCATACCGTGCCGCAGACAAGGCACCCATTTGATTTCAGCGACACATTATACATAGCCCAGAATCATCAACATGTTTGGTGCTCAAAAGTCGTGCACAGGAAGCAAATCATACGTTTCTACTAAGAGAAAATGCTAACGAGCCCTTTTGTGGTAAATTCTAAGGCATTATACGTAGAGAAAAGCTATCGATGATTATATACAGCATGTTTCTCCAGTCTGCTGGATTGAGATCAGAGACTGAGGAATTTCTTTTTTCCTATCAAGACGGCTTTATAGACCCAGAACGCTTGGACATGTTCTCAGTGTGTTCTCCATGTATGCATTCTACGGGTACATAGAGAGATGCAATGTAACTCTAAAGTATTACATTACCATCTTCGGCACTTCTGCGGTGTTGATCTAATATCCGTCTGGCCGTACACCCAGGGCGAACTCAAGTCCATTGTGAAGAATGATCATTGTAATATCTACTGGAACTTCTCATTCTTCACCACTTAACGTATCGTTGCTACAAAGCCTGATATTGTCCCCGAAAATCTCTCAGGTTGCAGATTGTGCAGTTTTTCCTTAGTATAACATAAAGCAAAATTCCCCAAAGAGAATCTACCCCTGATGCCTTCCGTAAGATGTACATGGAGAGCCTAATATAACTAAACGGTTTTCTGCCATAAAAATACAGCTGACGCATATGATCGATCCATAGGTTAGGTAGCACATGAAGAGAGGTTCTCTGACTTAGTCTGTGCTGTCTGCATCTTCAAGATTAACCTCAAATTTCGCTAATATTAAATGCTTGTTCTGAGACTTACTGGATCTAATGCAGACCTTATAGACCTTATAGCGCCGGCGCACTTAAAGTATCGTGGCTGCTAACCTCCTATCCCTACCGGAAATCTATACGATTTCTAAATGAGGTCGTCTAGGAACACATAATAGAGAATTGGCCCCTTGCTATATTATACTAGACGATTACTAGATAGAAAAGGGTCGCCTTTCTCAGTCCCTTCTTTATAGGGTTAGCAGTAAAGCTGTAAACTCTTCTTCGGCCGACCCTATTAATATTTATATAAACGTATGTCAAGTTGGTTTAGTTCTTGACTAGTACGCATTTAGGAAGCGTCTAGTGGACATCTAGGAAGCGTTTAGTGCGCATCTAGGGAACGTCTAGCGGGCATCTAAGAAGCGTCTAGCGCGAATCTAGGCATCGTATAGTGTGAATATAGGAACATCTAGTTCGCATTTAGGGATCGTGTAGTCTTCATGTTGGAACGTCTAGTGCGCAGCTAGGAAACGCATAGGTAAGTTTAGAAATGACGTATGCAAAATAATATGTTCGTTAGTCTCAATTATTTCTGGAATTAAAGGTTAATAAACTATGGGAAATGTGATGAGGTATAAGTTCACTGATGCCACTCAATTTGAACAACTGAATAATAGCATTCGTTAGTGCATGATATTGCAGTGTTTAATACTGAAACAGTTTTTTAAAGCATCCCGTCAATGAGACCAACTTTAGTTTTGAATTTTAATTGCGATTAACGCGTTGTAAGTTACACGCTACAGAGATGTAATTCGGTGCCCGGTCTCTGGCTTACTGACTTTAGCGATTCGAGTCCTTACACAATTTTATCAATTTTTACAGCTCATACCAAACAAGATAGAAATGTCAATTTTAACGCGTTCTTAACATTACCGCCCGCTTTGTAGCTTTTATACAACCCAAGAAAATATAAAGATCGCATAATCTTCAAAATAACATATTATTTTTAAATCAAATAAATTGTATTTGGTGAAATAAATACATATAAAATATAATTCTATTTTTTCATTGATTAAAACATTAATTAAATTATAATTTTGAATAAAATTACTAAAAAAGTGTTCACATATTACATAACGTTATTTTCGACCCCCACCCTTCATGTAACAGACCATAACATTCCCCCTCCCTCCCATCGCCGTTACGTAACTTTTTTTAGTATGTTTGAAAACATAGTAGACTTTTTCTAAATAAAAAAATAATTTTAAGTTAAAGTATTATATAGAAATAAATAAAATGATATTTTTCTTTAATACTAAACGCTTTTTCAATATTTTTTTAGTCATAAAAATATTGAAGTTATCTAATATAAGTACTCATTGTAATTCACCAATTTAAACTTTTTTTTTAATGCCAGAAAGACTACAAAATAACAATATTAATAATGTAACATAGAAATTGCAAATTACTATTTCCTTGTTAAAAGTTTTTGAACACTTAAATTTGAGTGGAATTTAAATAGCAAGTTTAGGACATTTAGAAGTTTGGAAAAAATCAAGAAATATGTGATGAATTTTTGGAAGTTTTTCCAAGGTTTTAAATATTTTTAATATATTTAAAACGTCCTAAATTCCTAAAAAATATTTTAAACTGGGGTAAACAGGGATATTGCCAACACTCTTCTAGTGAACGAGACTGTGCAATGAAAATGCTTTTATTCAAATTTCAGAGATATAAAATAAATACTTGTAAATGAATAAATATCCTATAATCCATGTGATTTTTATTTCAATATTTATTCAGTACAAAATTACTGAATTTTCATTCATTAAGTAGCATTTTTGTTGCCACCTACAGAAGTACATGTTGACGCTATAAAAATTAGTAATGTCCTTAATTTGAAAGTTAGAAGAAAAGGTATTTCGGATTACGTAGTACTTTCGGAGGTTAGATGATTTTGTTTTGTAATATAATTCAATAAATATTAGTCTTTAATGTTCAATATCTTTTTAATTGAATTTGGATTTCCGAACCTCAAAAAGCAATCAACGACACCCCAGAATGAATCGGTCAAATTCGTGAATTGATGAAATAAACATAACCACACAATATCGAAGGTATTTCTTTTCGCCAAAAACTTACTATCGGCGAGAAAACTATAGGCATCTGCCTTTGAAGCTTAACAACTCAGTCAAAAAAAAATGCTAGCGCAACAAAAAAAAGTCATTTAAAGGCTGAAAATGTTCTGCGTTAATGAGCTTAAAGACGTTTATGTAAAAAAAATTTTGTGATAAGCAGACTGAAAAGAGTAAAATAAAGTAAGGATTTTTGGGAACATTTGAGAACAGTCAAGTTTAGAGCATTATTTCTTATACAAAGGGCGATGGAAAAAATTTGAAAAAAATCATGAGTATGAGGAAAACTGTTGTAAACCAGTTTTAGTTGAGAAATTTAAAAAATAATAAAAATTGTTGCTTAAACGCACAACAATGTGCAACTATATTATCTTTAATTCTATCACCCGGAAGGATGTGTTAGTCTTCTTTTTTGTAAAAATCGCGATATTTTAAGACATTTTTTTTGTTGGAAAACAAGTGACAGAAAGCAGGGGGGGGGGGAGCGTTTTTGTACTGCCGACCGCTGGTCTCTTTCTTTGACCCGTGGCCAGGTGCCATCCAAGCATTCAGAACTAGGGGCCGAAGAATGGCACTAGCGGTCGGCAGTAAAACAAAAAAGGCCCCCACCCTGCTTTTTGTCACTTGTTTTCCAACAAAAAAAATGTGTAAAAATATCGCGATTTTCACACAAAAGAAGACTAACACATCCTTCCGGGTGATTGAAAATAATTGCAAAGCCTATTAATTACAGTTTGCAGGTTGCATCGCTTTAATATCTGCATTAGAACTGAAGATAATATAGTTGCACATTTTTGTGCTATCAAGCAACAATTCTTATTATTTTTTAAATCTCTCAACTTTAACTGGTTCACAACAGTTTTCCTCATACTCTTTATGAAATTGTTATGAAATATTTAAAATCTCATATACCAGGTGTATACATATGAAACCGGTATTGCCATCTAGCGGCTAGTAGGCACACTTGTAGGCACTGTCGGAACTTACCATTTGTGCTAATTGGCGT
>NC_046661.1:63282177-63284406 GCF_010883055.1 Belonocnema kinseyi
GGGCGCATACTTTGAATAAAATATTTGTTATCATTCTCTTGAAATAAATGTGTTTTTTTCTTGAAAAAATACCGGTTTCATATGTATACACCTGGTACAAGCCTTTATAAAATGTTCAAAATCCTTTTAAATATTTTTAAATCTTTTAAACATTTTGAAATATTTAGTAATGTTTTGTGATATGGTATATATTCAAAAACCGAGTGGTGAAACTCTTGAAAATTCCGTTATATAGCTGGTCACCCAGCTGATAAGAATAATTCGCCGCTTCTTATCTCTCATCATTTGAATCTCAGATTCATCGTTGCAATTTTTATAATCATACGGATTACAATTTTCGTTGCAGTTAGTCAAAAGCGTTTGATTCCCATATTTAATTCAATAAGTAAAACAACAGATTGTATCACCAATTAATTCCGTGCAAACTGCAGATATTCACTTTATTTAATTAACTAAGTTCGAAGTACAAAACGATTTTGACACTTGTCAAACGTCAAATATCACTCACGTGCCGTTGCATTAGTAAAATTCAACTCTAATTTTTCAGAAAGTACTTAATGCACGTCCCGAATCTATTTGTGAACAATTTTATAGTTGTGTTACATTTTTTTTAAATTCGTAACTAATTATTAATTTGAAATGCGCGGTGAATCCTGGGGAACATAACCTTTTTTCAGAATTAGGTTATAACTATATTTTGCGCACGTCTTCTGAGTCTCGAAGCCTTTGACCAATGAGCGCAAGATCACGAGCGCGGGAGATTTGGAAACCGAATTAAAATCGCCTATGTAGTTCTTTTTTGCATTACACAAGTGCAAGACGGGTTGCATTTTATGCTAGAGTTTATATAATTATATTCCCTATGACTACATAGTAAACGTCCTTACTGTATATTTCACCTATAAGTGTCACCTATAGGAAAGGACATAGGATCCTATATAGGTGCCTGTATACAAAACTCAAAAAAAAGTACCCAATGGTACTTATTGATGGTACCTAATGGTACGTATGTCTCTGGGTGCTGGTGGAGGTTCAAAAAAACTTCTGCGCAGCCGTAGGTGCCATATAATACAACTGTGCATCTGGATATGGTCCGATACAGAAACATATACAGGATCCTATATAGGATCCTATACAGGAACCTATATAGAATCCTTTATAGGATCCTATGTAATTTCTTATAGGTGGCACCTATAGGTGCCTATATATCCTATATAGGATCCTAGGTAGGTTCCTATTGAGGAGTTCCAATTCTGAGGAACGTAACGTATCGCGTACTGATAAGGAAGCGATAGAGCTTACCAACATATCAAATAATATTCGGTAAGTACTTATAAAATCTTCACCAGCAGAGGAGAGCGGGGTAGCACAAGTGACACCGGAGTGGGGACCCACCCGACTTCCAGAGGGGTGAGCTTTTAAATAGCCGCTCCCGACAAGAAAGTGCGTCTTTCTACCGATGCATCGGCACAGCACCAAACTCTAAGGGAAGGATCGCGGTTCTCCCTTTTTGCAATCTGGTTAGGTTTCCGAATAATATATGCGCGTCACCTAGTTAAATCCTTTAATGCGAAATTAGATTAAAAAACGTTTAGTCTAATAGAATCTCACTCTCGAGAAAGAGGAGACTACATAGTTACTCAGTCCCGATATAGCCGAATCGCACGTAAGAGTGTACCTTGTCCATGTATTTAATTATTGATTTCTCGAACCACGCGTTCGCCAGTTGTAATACCCAGCGCGTCACATAGTGTTTACTTCTCAGTATCTCTTGCTCGATTCTAAATAACGGGTCGAAATTTCATAGTAAGAGATACTGACCTTTAAATTCATTCATGTTAGATCTAAATTCCCGTGAATGGAATGTTGCTTTTGCTTGGTATTTCTGCCCTTTCTTAAAATGAGCAAGGCTTATTAAGAAAATAGTTTTCTTTTCTTTTGATAAATTCTCGAGTACTGTGAATTTTATTATAGGTATAAATGATTAAAATCCAGTGCTTCAAAGGAGAATGCTTTTTGGTTAATAGTTTCGTTTCAAATCTCTTTTTCTGAAGGGCAAAATACCAATCTGATATTTAAAATTAAACAAAAAAAATTGTGTCTCATTAGGAGATTTTGTGTACTTTCATTTAAGGGCATGTGACACAGCTAAATACCTATATTACCGACCACAGTTTTTCAGTTCACTGAATGTTTTTTTGAATCTCAGAACTTTTTTTGTAAATAAAA
>NC_046661.1:63284506-63297986 GCF_010883055.1 Belonocnema kinseyi
TCAACAATCAATTCCAACGGCATCAGCCGGTAACGTTGTACACGAAAATACGAAACCTGGCGGCCACTGGACGAGGCTCTAGAGAGTTTGTATTTTCGTGTATAATGTTACCGGCTGATGCCGTTGGAATTGATTGTTGAAATTTTTTTTTTACAACTTTTAATATTAAACTTTGTACTTTAACGTAGTTTTCTTTCGGTTCTTGCATTTCTCAAAGTTTGAGACCGATATTTTATGTATAAAAAAAGTTCGAACGTTCAAAAAATGTTGAGGTTCAGAAAAAAGATGAAATAATTTTCAGTGAAGTTCCTACCAAAATGCAGTACCTAAATGTACTTTATTGTACTCAAATACATTTCTCAAAGTTTCAGCTCGATAATTTATTTACAAAAAAAGTTCTTAAGTTCAAAAGAACATTCAGTGAACTGAAAAACTGTGATCGGTAATATAGGTATTTAGCTGTGTCACATGCCCTTAAAGTAGATTTAAGCAGGGAAAAGGTGATTGCGTCACGGACATGATAATGAAAAATCGTGATTCCTAATATCTCATTAGAGATTGGGTTTAAAACTCAGGATCATTAAACTGAATTCTCTATGTGATCCAATATATTTTCCTACTTGTGGTTTTGAAGACCGTACACAATCTCGCTACAAAAACGGTAATGTTACATCTGGCGCCCAACAAAGGGGGCACGACTCTCGGCTCCCTGAGATTGAAATTAAAATGAAGAAAGTCTCATAATAAAATATAAATTGTGAAATAAAATATTTTTTAAAAATGTACAATTCCAGAAATCGAGTAATCATTGAGCATTGCCCTGTAAATTCTATATTGGACACAGGTAGCAATTTAAATCTGTTTTCGACTGAATTCTTCTCACAAAATATTCGTGAATTCTTAAACTGCCAATTTCTCTCGCAAATACATATTTCGCTGAACGAAAATCGGCAAATATCAGTAAACAGAATACGTGCTCGCATTGTATTGGGATGCCGTCGTGTCAGAGCAGTATTTATTTTAATGCCAAATTTAAATGAACCTTGCGCTTTAGGCACTGATTACGAATCTGGAGTCAGAATTCAAAAAATAAAAAAATTTAGCAGATCCAATACCGAGGACGAAAATTTTGAAAAGAATTTTAAAAATGATCTACGTAAAACGAAACACTTATTTATTATAAGTTATCTAGCACAATAATTTTTAAATTTTTATTTGTTTTTAATTTAATTTTATGATGGTTATGCTTTTTTTATTTATTTTTTTTTTTATTTTAATTTTTAATAGTCAGAACTGTAGTGTTTGGGGTGCTTGCTGTCTGAGTTTCCCTAGCCTCTCACGTTAAATTCCTTCTTTATCATCCAATAATTCTGTATCGCCTAAAGTATCAAGTGTTTGATGGATACCTGGTAAATCATCGTTTTCGTTATAACTTTCTACGTCGGAATGACACAATTCATCCTCTTGCGAAATCTTTAGTAAATCTGTTACCTCCGGAGTAAGGTTCAACACATTTTTCTTTTTATTTCGAGATTGAAGATTAAGGAAGCATATGATTGGATCCGAGCTATCCATAACTCTGTAAAACATATCTTCTATGTTTCCTTTGCGGCTGAAAGTTCTGCTATGAGACAATCTGTAATTTTTATAATTTTTATTTCTAGACTCAGAAGCTTCCTCAGCGAGCATACCCACTGGAAGAACACTTGCTATTATGACATCAGCACCATGCATAAGAATTTTATGCAGTGTCAATGGCATAGGAAACCAGTTGTAGTTCTTAATGTAGAGTTCAACAGTTGCATTGCACAATGTTTCGAATTTCATGGGATCAATTTTAAGATGACAAGAAAGGGCGATTAAAATTGTTTTGAAATCATAAAGTAACTTAGAGTCGACGTTAAGATATTCCGTAAGAAGTTCTGGCTTACCAAAAGCCTTTTGTGCTGTATTGCTATCATTAGTGGTACCAGAGCCTCCTGGTGTTGGCTTGTCCACTATTATTCCTAACTTTTCCCAAATAGTACTTTGTATTTGCTTTTTTCTTTGTGCACATTCTTCTTTATGTTTAACACTTCTCATTTTCCAGACTTTGATGTTAGCCCTGTAAGAAATATGCAAACATGTTTCGAAGATTCGAATCCACGCATGAAGTGGAGAGAGTCCATACAGCAGAGATTTGAGATCTGGCAGAAAGATTCCCTTATCTTTGTTGTTGAGAGTATTGAACATTTTCGGAATTGCATGGCACATTGGACAGGTTTTCATCAACTTAGTATCAGTAATAATATTCACTACCTTACCATCTATTAAGATAGGAAATAATGAAAAATGGATACGAATAAAATGATCATCATCCATTTAACTTCAAGAACTTGTGGTTTGTTGATTTGACTTTCAACATTCTGTTTTTGCTTTAAAACAACATCTGCTGATTCTTTAGTGTATTCTATAGTAAGAGTAAGATCTTGGTGATTGCGATGCTTTGTTATTCCATAGTATGATACTATTTGCGATTAACAATCGCAATGGAATAATTGTGGTAACAAATAAATTTTGATCGCTCTGCGGAATGTTTTCTTCTACTAATGTGTAGTTTTCCTTAAAACGCGACTAACCAGAACTTCCGTTGAAACCCTAAGAGCACATCATTATTGCTTCTATTTCCGTAACGTGTTTGCTTTTCATATACTGAATAATCACTTCTGCTTGCAAATTTGTAATTCGTTTTGTGGTATGATTCAATAAAGCTTGAAGGGTTGTCTCTGCTTTTTTTCGGAAATAGAAACTGTTTCTTCGGTGGCCTGCATTCTTATTTAGCAGCTCTAATATCATTATATGCAGACCAAATATCTGCTCCACATGATTTGGATTCCAAACGTATATTTTGATAGACTTACTTAGAAAGTGAATTTTCAAACAAAAATGCTAAAGCTTCTTGTGCAGTTTTCTTTCTTAGTGAAATAGATTTTAGAAACTTCTCGACGTTTTGAACGATCAGATTTTTCAGAAAAATTAAGCGATGGGCGGCCGAAGTGTGAAGAGGAAGCAGAAAAACTTGTAACTTAGATAAGTTTTCGAAGCAAAGTGAACAATGGAAAACAAGTGAAAAGCACATCGAAACATGATACATGTGCGTGCATGCTTATGTGGCGGCTCGCTGCAGACAGGTCAGTTCTTGGCGCTCGGGCGCTGACTCTATTACTTGCGATTATTATATTATTTATGAAAAGGGGTAAAATGCAGCACCCCTTCCGTAAAGTATACACCATAGTGAACACATTGGTATTTGAAAATTTTTTATATCTTGCGGAATCTCTGGGTATAATTGAATGAAAGAAGGTATTTTACTAAAGTACTAATTATTTTCTAACATCAACGTGGCAGAAATTTTATTTAAATTTTTTTTTAATCACTCAACTTTTTTAAACTTCTATGTGTCTAAGGATGATAAGGAAAAAAGAGCCATTAAAAAAATAACTGTATTAAATTTTGGATCGAAAAACACATGAAGAATTTTTAAAAAATTTCAAGTTTGCATGACCTGATTCTTTTTTACAAATTCGAAAGTTTGAAAATTGGACTTTTGGCCACGGAACCGGGTCGCCTGGTCCACTGTGCATCGGGATGACAACTCGTTTTCAAATCACCCCATAAATCAATTTTTGCTCAATCCGGAAGAAGATGTAGATTAACTCCGGAAGAAAGGTCAATTTTAATAAAAGCACTCGAAATTAAAGAAAGAAAAAGTCGTGGATTAAGTGCTAGTGTATTAGATTTAACGACAATCTCACGAAACCAAGACATGACTTTTAGAACAACCCAGAGAAAACAAACAAGTTAAATGGGGTCGAGAGAAAGAGTAAATGTCGAAGAATTAACCTGATTACGAGTCGCGGTTGAGGAATCTTTAAAACCCTCTAATGATCTAAACATAAAAATAAACAAAATGGAATCTAACGCTGAAAAAAATCCGTAATGCTGCTAAAATATTAGATAAAAATATGCATGAATTAATAAATATACAGGAAGCGGCGTGTATAAATCAAGGAGCAAATTTATCGGAACAAATAGATGACATTGATAACCGCACAATCAGACTTTAACATGAAGCGGCCGAAATAATGACAAATCAAGCCTCTTTAATATCCGAAAAAATGATACACGAAAAGCGTATCTTAGGTCTCGAAGGAAATCAAGAAAAAAATAGCGAACGCATAAATCGGAACCAGAATCAGGCTGTGCTCACTAATATAGGCAACCGTGAAGACACATACTTTGATCCTGTTTTGATTGCCTGTTTTGTTTGATCTGTCTCTCTTACTCCTTCGTTGTTTTCCGAACGTCAGCACATGTGAAACCTAACCCATTAAGAACTGTTTGAGACCTGATATCCAATTTGTTGTCATCATTTTCGACCTGGTGATTATCGTTTTAGTACACAACTGAACACTAAAAGAGGGAGCGGTACCTTCTGTATTATTACCATAAAAACAGAGTAATATTTTGAGAAAGGAACCTGCCGATAAGAAAATTGATGTCGAAAATGGTGACATTTAAATGAAAACTGCTTTCAAACATACTTCCATCTTTCGTTTTTCCTTAGAACATGTTTTTATGAAAAAAGCAATAGAAAAACAAGCAGAAATATATAAATAATTATTCCGGTAATTATTTACGTATTTTTCTATTGGTTTTTTCAATTTATTAAGTTTTTTAATTACATTATCTACAAATAATCTGGATATAACCTCAATCATCTATTATCTTATCTTAAAAACCTGCGGGCTCGTTTGATGGCACCACCGTCGATTATCGGTCTGCACTTCTAAAGCATTGAGTGACCACAGCCTGACGAGAATGTAGCTTCGTACAAGCCTCACTGGTTAAAAAAATTTCCACTGCCTAAATTTTCGGGAAAAACAAATGAACGTCCCATGATATATTTACGTGAATTACAACGGTACATAAAAGCCACATATTTTAAATCCGACTTTCAAGATCTAATGTATGCAAGCTTAACGAGAATGTCCCAAGAATGGTGCAGTTTAGTAGAAGAAGAAGGGGAATTTTTTTTAAATCATTCAAAAAAATTCATTAAACGCTTCTGGAACGAAAATATGCGCAGAAAAATAGCAAGTTTCTTAGAATACGGATTCTACGACAGCCGAGGAAATTCGACCATGGTCGAACACGTGATTAAAATGATTTCAAATGCTAAAGATTTAATTACCCCAACTCCTGAATCGGATGTAGTTCAGCAACTCTCTAGACATTATGTCGAAGAGGTAAAAAATTCCATCCTTATACAAAAGGTAGTAAATTATTCAGATCTTTTAGATGTGCTCGAAACTTTCGATCGAGCATGTGGTTTAAACCGTAACGACTATTACGTGAGACGTACCGGTCGATCTAGCAATCCGATGAAACCATGGCTTGATCATGAAAATTCGAGCCACTCAAGACCGACAGGCGAAAGCTACGGTGTACAGGACACACGGAATAGCCCCACGAGCTGTGAGAAACCGAAAAGTGACAACTGGTACCGGGCTGGAAATTCAAACCAGAGCCAACCAGAACACCCAGTAGGAAATCGCAACGGCGGATGGAAAAGCGTGCCGGACCCGACAGGTCTAGCATGGGGGTGAAACAGGTGGGGATTTCTGAGCACTAAACTACGCTGATCTTTGAGCAACTGTCAAAAGAGTTGTTCAATTGATCACGGCTGTTTTGTGCTGCCAGCCCTGGCGGGAAACTCAAATTGATAGGTAATTTTGATATTTATTTCTCAATCAAAATAATTGAATTTAAAGAAGAAAATTGTTCAATAAATTCGTGTTTCATTGAAAATGCACTTATGTGCGTTGTTTTAAAATGAATTAAGGATTTATTAAACAATTTTTTCTTTACATGTAATTATTTTGATTGAGAAAGAAGTAAGGGTATTGACAAGCATTTCAATAAATGAATATTTAAAAATAATTAAATTATAATGCAACTATTTTAAAATAATCAAACGTTTTTTAATTTTCAAATTATTTATTATCGATCACATAACCTGACATGTTGATCAGGCTGATCATTTAAAGTGACATCAAGAAGCGATGAAAAATGCGACATTATTATTAAAACTAATTAAACTTAATCAGATAACTATTATGCGTACAAAACGTAAGCCTATGTCGGAAACAGAATTATGTAAGAAGTTAATTGAATCTGAAAGTACAAAATACTAAAAAATTATTAAAAGCAATTATTACAAAATGTGGATTTTTTAAGATTCACGACAAAAAGTTGAGAAACATTTTCTAAACATTTCAAAAGATATTTAAAAAATTGCAGAAAATGGTAAAATTTCAAGAGAAATGGAAACTTTTAATGATTTTGAAATAAAATTTTGTAGCTTTCTAAAGATTTTGAAAAAAAAATGTTTTTTGAAGATTCCAATTTTTTCAAATTTAAAAATCGTTCAGGATGTTAACTAAAAAAATGTTGAAACTAATTAGGAAAAATGTCCACAGGAAATAATAAGTATTTTTTATTAACAACAAGACCGACTCGCTGGCGTAAGTTTGCGCATGTTGATCGGACGGATTATTTCAAGTGACATCAAGAAGCGAGATAAAAACTGTTTCTCTAATTTCTGTACTAAACAATGCTTTCTGTCATGTTTTACACGTATCTGGTATTTTTATATTGGCCTTGATCACAAATTGTGGAAATCACGTTTAATCCAATGCTCTGCAGCTCAGAAATTAATTGAACGATCAGCTTTTTCAAATTTTCAGTAGAAATTGTACCGGTTGTGAAGTACAAAAAATTAACCTGAGTAAGTGTACATCTTTGGGCTACGTTTGTACCATGAGAGGAAAAAAGCCCTGTCATCAACCGTCCATTTTCGCTGAGTTGATTTTTTAGTACTATTTCGAAATTGAGAATTTATAAACTTTTTAGTTACATCATTAAGATCTCTCGCAATTACATGAAACATATCTTTTTTATATAAATACTGTACTGTCTTAATTTCTCCCTATTTAAATTCCAATTTTGTTTTCAGCTTTGACAGTTTATTCGTGACATTTAAATCAATTTTATAAATTTTCTATTTTGTAGGAGAAAGATCTCTTTGATGGAAGCTTCATTTTGAAAGAAATCCATGGTTAGATTTTCTTTTTTTGGTAGGATTCTGATTGGAATCAATACCTTTATTCGATGCATCCATCTCAAGCAATTGGTCTCCGTCTCCTTGTGCTTGACTATAGTTAATAGCTCTCCCAAATGAATGAGATCTTTATTCGCGAATTGAGGTACTTCTTCATCAATAGATATATAATTATTATCTAGAAGGTTACAATTTGATGATTGTTCCTTAAGGTCTTCCGAGAAGTTTGCTTTTTCAGATAAATGAGAACCCTCACTTTTATTAGAGGAAATATTCGATGATTGATGATGGTATATTATGTTTAGAATTACAATTTGTAATATCACGTAATGCAGAAGTATAAGTTAGAAGACCAGTGCTTGAAGAGTGGGCATGAAATGTTGATTGAGAAGGCTCTGTGCTTTTTTCATCTACACCTTTCTTCGAAGCAGATGGTACTGGTTAAATTTGACTCTCTGCTTAAGATGGTTAACATAATCATCTTCGGTAAAATGATCATCACAAACGTAAAAATTAAAACAATTAACGGAACTCTCTAACAGGCAATGTTTTGAGATTTTTATTTTTATTATCTCGTGGAAACCTATGAAAGCGTGGATTTTTTATATTTTCATTAATTGGAGTGTAGCATTTCTTTTCGCAGCCAGGAAATTTACATCACCGCGTTACTTTTCAATTCGGAGGAGACATTATGGAAAATAACGCCAGCGATCGTTCTATATTAAGTATTCAAATTATTATACTTATATGTTAAAAACTTATTATAATATCGCAACATTAGTTATCACACTTGTAGGTACTATGATTTAAGTTATTGCTTAATTATGCTTACAATATCACAGCATTACTAGTTATACCTGTAGTTAGCTTGGTTTTAGTTACATGTTACTTATGAGTATAATATCGCAGCATTAGTAGTCATACTATATACATATCGTGTAACGATATCGTTATATTTTAATATTTAAGTTTTGCATTATCCATGAGGCGTCGGTGGAGGTTTATCTCTGTGAACTGGCTGAACAAACTGGATCCCTTGGCACTTCGACATCTTCGGTGATTGAGACTTTGTCCAAACACCAGAGTAGCTTCTGGACATCCTTGCCAGATTTCTTGAGAATCTTGAGTTGATTTAATCTGTATTCTTGACGGACGGTGATGAGAGTAAAGCTGATGAGAGTAAAGCGAAGCCAGTTTCAATGCTGAAACGATAATGCTAATTGTTCCTGGAAAAATTAAATAAATAATATTGGTTGTGATAACTGTATGAATTTTCAACTCTAATTATGAATCTTTAACTGAATTCTTAAAGAAGAAAATAAAATTTTAAACAAAAAGATTAACTTTCTACTAAAAAAATACAATTTTTCAACAAAATACATGAATATTTAACTAAATCAAATTAATTTTCTTACAAATAGTTAGTTTTTCAACTAAAAATATAATTTTTAAACCAAGAACAGAATAGTTAAATTTACAAATAAAAAAAAATTATAATAATTCTTTTTATATTTCTTTACTAAAATTTAAAATAAATTTTGCTAGGATTATAAAAAGTTTCAGAGTTCCCCACGTAACTAAACATCCTAATCATGTTTGCTTTGAATTAAATTAATTTAAGCTAATAATTCGTTGAAATTTACAATAAATATTACAATAAATGTTTATTTGTATTTTAGAAAATAGTTCTTTTTTCAATTATAAAATTTAAAAAATTGAATTTATTATTCAAGTTTTGGTAGAAAAAATGATATTTTTCAGTTGAAAATTCATCTTTCGAAGATTTATAATTTACTTGAAAATTCATGACTTTGTTGGGAATTCTAACTTTTTAATTGAAAATTGGCTTTTTTTGTGGAAAATAATTTTTTTAACTGAAAATTTAACTTATTCGAATTAAATATTCCATAGTTTCAGTTGAAAATTTGTCCAGTTGTTTGAACATTAATTTTTCATCTTAAAATTTTATTATTTAAATTTTTATTGACAATTTTTCTTTCAAAATCAAATTTGTTGTTAAATTTTTGGTAAAAAATTATATTTTTTAATTAAAAATTCAACTCTTGTGAAAAGTGTTTACAAACGAAAAAATATAAACTGAAAATTAATCAAATAAAATTGTGACTAACATCACATCGATTGTTCAGAATATGTAGATGAAAATTTATGTAATTTTTAGCAAATTCAACTATTCTGATGAAAATGTATGTATAATATTTTGTTGAAAATTCGTCTTCCATTAAAAAAACTATCACGGTTTGGTTGAAAATTCAGGTATTTTCTATAGAAAAATCGTCTTTTTTGCTATTTGTTTTGTTTTATTTTTTGCATAAAACTATTTTTTATTTAAAAGACAAAATTTTGTTTTGGTTTGAATATTAGCTATTACATTTTTCATTAAAAATTAGTATTTCCATATTGAAAATGCAAATGTTTGGTAGAAAATTCGTTTTTTTTTTAAATTAATTTTTCTCAACTGGAATTTTAACTATTCGATTTTTGGTCGAGAATTCATCTTTTAAAGATGTAAACTAATGTATTTTCCACAAAAATCGTATTTATTGGTAGAAAATCAATTTTGTTTAAATCTGTTTAAATTACAAATTCAATTTTTTTTAAATTCGTATTTTTTGTTATTTTTAAATGTTTTTTATTGAACAATAAAACGTTTTAAAAATCAAACCATCATTTTTTAAATAACAATGGGATAGATACATTTTTATCATTAAAAATTATTTGCAATGAAAAAAAAACAAATCGTCTACAAAAAAGTTGATTTTTCTATCACTTCATTTATTTTTCTATCCACTTGTTGAATTTTTAAGTCATGGGGACGAATTTTCCACAAAACAGTTCAATTTCAAATCCAAAATATGAAATTTTAACAAAAACATTCATTTTCAAACAAATAATTAAATTGTCAATTCAAACAGTCAATGTTTATTCCAAGATAGGAAACTTTCCACAAAGTATTTCAATTTTAAACCGAAGAGATGCATTTTTTAATAAAATGTTGAAACTTTAAAACAAAAATGATATTTAAGAAAGTAGTTTAATTTTTAAACCCAGAAAATTAATTTTTAACAAAAAAATTAATTTTCAACCTATTAAATTTTTAATAAAATATTTAAATTCCCAGTCAACAAAAATTCATTTGTAATTAAAAAAAAGAAGATTTGTCAACTGAAAATATGAATCTTAAATCCAAAAAGTTAATTTTGAACCAATGATTTTAATCCAAAAATATGAATTGTCTATAAAAAATATAATAATTGATATTTCAACAAAGAAATTTTTTAGTTTGAATAAAAAACAATTTAATTTAACCAAACCAGAAGAATTTTCAAAAAAGCACATAAATCTTCCAAATAAAAAAATAACACAGATTCATTTTCAACCAAAAAGTTGCATTTTTAATGAAAATATTGATTTTCTACAAAAAATAAAAACGGATTTTCGAAAAAATGCATACATTTTTGTTCAAACGGTTGAATTTTTATCCAACAATATTAACTTTCTAACGGAATATACGATTCTTTTAGCAATTATTAAAATTTATAGTCTTTAAAAGATCACTTCCTAACAAAAAATGGAATGTCAATATTCATTTTAAAAAATTGCAATTTAGAAAAGCAAATATTCTACGGAATAGTTTAATTTTTAACCAAATGGTTGATTTTTCTGCCAAATTTTGAAATTTTCTACCAACTTGTTGAATTTTTTGAAAAAGGGACGCATTTTCGACAAAACAGTTTAAATTTCAATCTTAACTATATTTAAATGAAACTTTATATTTTTAATGGACAAGCGATTAAGCATGATTAGTGAATGACTAATTTTGAATGAAACTAAGAAAAAGAATGCTTCTCATTTTCAGATATACGACACAATGTTTCAAATTTTCCCGTGCTTTTTTAAAACTTAATTATCTGAATTTAAGTCCATTTCTTCTGTACTTACCAAAAGAGGATTCGGAGAGTATTAGCAACTAGGAGAGTATAACATACATCAAATGAAAATCACTCAGCATCTTGTTTTTCTTTAATTTGTCTATATTGTGGAATGTACGGCACCACTCCGCCAAAAATCATTGCACCCGATGCAATCCACCCCGCAACGTTTGCGAATGCTATGTCCTCATAATTCTCCAACATTTTAAGTTCTTTTTACACTTTTTATTTTCGATGATTTCTAATCGTGGCATTTACAGTTAATCTTTGAATTATATCACTTTCATCATAGACGACGAGATTTTAGGTTATGTTTCCAGTGAGTTAACACTCAGTTTCACGATTCGATAATTCATCATCAGCAAATAACTATTATCGTAGGTTATGTTATACTTCAGAAAGTTAATTAAGGATTCCCGTATTTTGTAACCATTTAAGAAAGTGTTAAGAACTAATTTGTTATATTTTTAACCTCCGCAAACTCTTTGCGGAGGTTAGCAAATTTGACAGTTACAAACTGCCGTACTACGCTGACCTTCGAGCAATTGTAAAACTAGTCGTTGAATTGATCACAGCAGTTTTGCGTTGCCAGCATTTCTCCCATTCCACTGAGTCGGTTTGATGATCAGATCAGCTCACGGATTATTGAGCTCGTCATCTATGATTGCCGAAGATACCTTTTCAGGTTTAACTTTCACATCTTTTCCTTGGACTGAACTTCAGTATAAACAATTGTTTTTTCACAAATCTTAAGAATGATTTGCAAATCTTATAATGTGTAAGTAAGAATTTTAGTTCGTCGAAAAATATTTCTGAACATGAGAGTTGATTATTTCGATTATATTAATTAAAAACTACTCTTCTTATTTCGCTATGGAGACTGGCGAAGACTGACGTCAAATGCTTTTGGATTATAAAATACCGTCCGGACTAGACGGTCTCACGCAAACGCAGCCTATTTGAAAAAGTATCCTTAATATTATTTTTATAATTATTCTGTGAAAATACTTTAGAGACATTTGTAAACCATAATTTCTAGAACAGAGCTTTAGCCAAAAATTTGGAGTGGAAATTGGTTCAGACTACGCGTGAGTCAATAACTTTTTAATTGTTTACTGTCAAACTACTAAAAATCGACTATCAAAAACTCTCAAGCGGCCAATAACAATTCCATACATAAAAAGGCCTGTTTTTTTTTAAGTCAAGATCCCGTCTACAGTCATCTTATTTCACTCCTTGACAGACTCACCATAATTCCACTCTTTGGTTTTTATTTTTAAAAAGTAATTAACAAATTATGCAGCTAAAAAAAATTACTTCACCCTCAATTTCTAAAATACTTTTTAAAAATAAAAACCAACGAGTGAAATTGTAAAGAATCTTTCAGGAATGAAAATAAGTTATAGATCTTTAAAATTAGTTGAACAATTCTAATTTTTTGACAAAACAAAAGTTCAAAATGCTAAATATGTAAAGATTGTTAAATAAATAATTACAAATCAAATATTTTTCCCCTATATTCGATCTAACTATCAAAATTTATTCTTTTATTTGTCCCATTTTATAAATTCTATTTTCTGTTTTGAGGTTATTTAAAGGGGAAATATTTAATTACATCCAGAAAGATTTTTCTATTTTTTTTTTAATGAATACATTAATTACTTACTTCGCGATTGATTTGCATACATGAAAGAAAACAATCATTAATATTGATTACAACGGTATAATTTCTTGAAAATAAGTTTTAATCCTTATATGACCTTCTCGTTCATCCGCTCGAAAAAACTCTTTAAGATTCTCGTCACGATCATCTTGAAAAAGAATATCATCGTCACCGTAAATTATCGCTAGATTCAAAAGATCAGGATTCAAATCATTCACATTCTCGCACATTTTGTATTTTCTTCACGCTCTTAACTTTTGCTTCGGCCAAAGCGACGTATAACGATACCAGAGTACGAAGACGATTTGTACGTATCCCTTGCTTAAAAAATTTGCACAACACAGAACCATTCAAGATTATTTTACCCGAAAGCTACGGCACATACCACACTCATGAGATTCTTGCAAGTTCTCAACCAATAAGAAGAGACTATTTTTTTAAGACGGTTGAGAACCCCTTCAAGCTCAGAGTGCACTCTGAGCGCTAATATCGAAAACGCCCATGGAGAATAGACATAAGGAGCCCAAAGTAGTGTAACCGAAAATGAGCAAATTTTGTTCGTATGGGCATGCTTACAATACCAGGTGTATACATATGAAACTTGTACACTTGTAGGCACTGTCGGAACTTACCATTTGTGCTAATTGGCGTATTGTCATCTGTCAACAATATCCAATACCAAACATTTCAAGTTTCATATGACAT
>NC_046661.1:63298086-63299989 GCF_010883055.1 Belonocnema kinseyi
AAATATCTCATGGGGCGTTCATTTGTTTTTCTCGAACATTTAGGCAGTGGCAAATTTTTTAACCAGTGAGGCTTGTATGAAGCTACATTTTGGTTCCGATTTATTCGTTCGTTAATATTTTCTTGATTTCCTTTGAGATCTAAGATACGCTTTTCGTGTATCATTTTTTCGGATATTAAAGAGGCTTGATTTGTCATTATTTCGGTCGTTTCATGTGAAAGTCTGATTGTGCGGTTATCAATGTGATCTATTTGTTCCGATAAATTTGCTCCTTGATGTATACATGCCGCTTCCTGTATATTTATTAATTCATGCATATTTTTATCTAATATTTTATCAGCATTACGGATTTTTTTCCCGTGTTAGATGCAATTTCGTTTATTTTTACGTTTAGATCATTAGAGGGTTTTAAGGATTCCTCAATCGTGACTCGTAATCGGGTTAATTCTTCGACATTTGTTCTTTCTCTCGATCCCATCAAACTTGTTTGTTTTCTCTGGGTTATTCTAAAAGATATGTCTTGGTTTCGTGAGGTTGTCGTTACACTAGCACTTAATCCGCGACTTTTTCTTTCTTTAATTTCCAGTGCTTTTGTTAAAATTGATCTTTCTTCCGGAGTTAATCTATCTACTTCCGGATTAAGCAAAAATTGATTCATGGGGTGATTTGGAGGTGAGTTGCTATCGCGATGGTTTAAACTCACGCTGGATCCGAAGTCTGACATTTTGTAAAGATTTTGTTTAAATTTTTACTTGTGATAAGAATAAAGAAAACGGAGGGATTTAAATATTTTTCAACACTTACCCATCTCCTTCTTTATAATCCAAATTTCAATATGTAGAAAGTTCTGATGCTTTTTCCCAAAAATAATTTAGTTGGAATAAACAAAAAATTGTAGTTAACTTTTTCTCACCTTATTGTTTGATAGCTTCACTCACTTCTAAAAGAAATGAAAAAAAAAAGAAAATCGATCCAATCTCAAACACCTTTAGCAGAATAAAAAAAAAAATATTACAAACTTAATATACATAATAAAACATAAAAGTTCAGTTTTATTTTAAATATTCCAAAATATACACAATTCTTATGGATAGGTGTTCTCATGATGAGATTCTAAACTTCAAATGATACTTTCAGATGACCGCTAAGGTTCGCTCAACTTAAGTGAGTTTCAATTGCCCACTAAAATCAATTAGGTTTGACTTTCCATCGAAATAAATTGTTATTTCTCTTCAGTAGAGGTGGCTTTGAAAGTGCAATGTTTACAATTATGCTCCTGTATGTATCTCTATATCAGAGGGTACGTTCTATGTTGTCGTCCGTCATTACGATAATTATTTCTTTCGATTTAATTTGAAAATACTTGAATGACATTCATACCTAAAACGCAAGGTTCATTTAAGTTTGGCATTATAATATATAGTGCTTTGACACGGCGGCATCCCCATACAATGCGAGCACGTATTCTGTTTATTGACATTTGCCGATTTTCGTACAGCGAAATATATATTTGCAAGAGAAATTGGCAGTTTACGAATTCACGAATATTTTGTGAGAAAAATTGAGTCGAAATCAGATTCAAATTGCTACCTATGTCCAATATAGAATTTACAGGGCAATGTTCATTGATTACTCGATTTCTGGAATTGTACATTTTTTAAAATATTTTGTTTCATAATTTATATTTTATTATGAGACTTTCTTAATTTTAATTTTAATCTCAGGAAGCTGAGTGTCGTGCCCCCTTGTTGGGCACCAGATGAAACATTACCGTTCTTGTAGCGAGATTGTGTACGGTCTTCAAAACCACAGGTAGGAAAATATATTGAATCACATGGAGGCAGAAAAAAGAAATGTAATACTTACTTATCAAGAATTGTAAAGGGTTTCTTGTAACCGTAAC
>NC_046661.1:63300089-63301740 GCF_010883055.1 Belonocnema kinseyi
GGGCGCATACTTTGAATAAAATATTTGTTATCATTCTCTTGAAATAAATGTGTTTTTTTCTTGAAAAAATACCGGTTTCATATGTATACACCTGGTAGTTCCCGTTACCGTGTATGGCGTTAAACTGGTACGGAGGTAAAATGGCAGCTGCCTATGTTTACATTGTTCACATTGACACAGTTTGCATTACATATTAGGCATTTTGATATTTGATTTAAATAGATAAATTATTATTTATATAAAAAAAGATTTTATGAATTTGATTCATTGCGAAACATTTAATCGTTGCGATCCTGCAATGGACGAGGTAAGTTACATTATATGGTGGTATTTTTCTTTGAGCCTTGAGGTTATATTTACACGAAATAATGACGGTGTAACTTTTGATTTCAGTCACAAAAATATAACATATATTATATAAATAACAGTTTATTTTTATTGAATTCCAAAGACCGACTTATACTTTAGAAAACATTTAATTTAAAAAGAATTTTTTGGAAAAGTGATTGAAAATAATTATTTATAAGTTTTAAATATTTTGTATTTTTTCCCCTGGAATTCATATAATTATATAACCTATATATGTACATAAATTGTCATGACTGCATTGTAGTTAAGTTGTTTTTTTTACTTTAAGCGTCGTTTTGTCACGTCTCAATCGAAAAGAACAATATTCTGAGCTGACATTTTTTTTAGAATAATTCAAATATTATCATTATTATATTCTGCAATTAACTTCGTCAGTCTTTGAAATTCAATTCAAATAAACTGATATTCATCAAATATATGTGTTATAAATTTTTTTCTTATCTGAAATCAAAAGTTACACAATTTTTATACATTCTTATGCATATTTTAATAATTATTTATTTAAATTACAAAAATTGTTTTTTAATGTAATTTTGAATCGCGCGCCAAGTGTAGGCAACCAGCGCTCAGCCTTAACGCAAGCGCAGTAGCACAGGGTGCCAACATTGGCATCATTGGTGCAAATCATGAGCAAAATAGCACACGTAGTAGGAGAACCACAATTAGTGTGCATGGCGTACGTGTGATGACGTTTTAAGGGGAGTGTACACTTATCGGATGGCAAGTTATTGTAGTTATTGTTATGCAAGTTATTGTTATTGATTGCAAGGACTTTACTGTATGATTCAATCCACTTATGGTCTAGACCAGGGCTCGCCACTTCAAGCAGGTGTTGGCTGCCACGACAAGTGCATGGCTGCCACCAATTTTTTCTGTTATTTTTTTCTTCGTTTTCCAGGAATCGAGCGAAGGGTTACGGTGATGGTAAATTACGTCTCGTCGTCGTTCACGCCGGGGGGTCTGAACCTTTTTACTCGAATTTTCAATACATTTAATTTCCAATTTCAATTTTATTTTTAATTGAGAAAAAGGAATTTGAAAAATTTTGTACAAACTTTAAGTAAAGATTAAAAAATAATTTACCTAAGTTGCTGGAAAGATTTTGTGTTGGTTTTATTAAAAATTTTCAATGCTTGTGAATGAAGAGCGGATTGAAGCTACTGTGACGTTAGTTCAAATTTTTAATAGAAGCTTTCAAACTTCAAAGCTTTCATACAAAAATGTTTAAATATAGGCGATTTATGAGTTTAAACAATTCCAGTAGAGAGGCTATTTGTATCAG
>NC_046661.1:63301840-63316390 GCF_010883055.1 Belonocnema kinseyi
ATGCAAGTTACTGAAAGTCAATTGAAATTGAATTTAAATTAAAATTTAATTAAAGAGGAGGTAGATATTTTAATATTCATTCAAATGTATGATTAGTTATTAAATTTGATAGCACTTTTAATTGAAACATTCATTTCATTTTGATAATTACTCCTAATAATAATTATATTCAATAATAACAATACTAATTATTCTTTTTCAATGGTATTACATAAAATTATACTCACTGATTAAATTAAATGAGAACAAAAATGAATTGAAATTGTTCCCGTGCAATAGGACCAAAATTATATAAAAATATTTTTATTTTCCGTAATTATTATAAAACTTGCAATAAAATATAGTAATTGCTTAATTTTTCCACCTTTCAAGCATTATATTAATTTTTCTTATTAATTTTGAAACTACCTATTAATCATTAAGTATTAACAGATAACAGTCATATTATAGCTATCGCTTATTTCAATAAATATTTATTAAAGAAATTTGAACAATATCATCTAAACATTTTATCATTATACATTACATCAATTGTGTGAAATATATAAATATTATTCAATAAAACGTTTATATTTATTTTTATATTATTAAATCAAACGCTGATATATTTTTTCTAATTGTATTTCATTTTGGGAAAGGATAATGTCTTTCAAGCCCGGCGCGGCGGGAGGTATAATGACCGTGAAGGGCTAGAAACCAGTCGAACGACAAGATTTGTTAGGGCCAGTTTGACCTAGTCTTTTGACTGCCATTGGCAGCCAATGGCTGCCTTTTGGTGAGCCCTGGTCTAGCCGAAGTCCTTTTCTAAGGATGGCGATTAGTGATTGGTTAGTTGATCTTTTGCTAATGAATGCAAATGGAAGATGAGTAGAACTAAGGCTCTATAAAGGAGAGTATTATGGTCCGCCATGTTTATTCCATCAGCTGGGCAAATAGGTAAACGTCTCATTGGGCAAAACAGCAATTCGCTGTTGAATTTTATCACGTAATAGTATAAATGTACGATTTTTTATACTCAGAAGAAAGTAATGCTTGTAATAAAAATCAGTTTTCATTATGTGTACAAAAGGGACAAAGTATGAAACGTTTTTCTACGCAGACAATTCTCGTAAGTATTTGACAGTTTCGAGTGCACTTAAACCAACAACGAAAAGGTAATTACTATAGGTTGGTTCTTATTTATACTTGGTGGATTTTTTTCGAATTTCTCTGCTCTTACCTCCCACTTTTGTTCGAATGCCCAAACAAAATTTCAAATTTGAGCAAAATCAGTTAATATTTAGGGATGGCGCAAATATCATGAAGTTTCCCATTGATTTAACACAAATGTTTAACTTTTTTATTACTAATTGGTTTATTATAAATACTCCTAAATTTTTAATTTATTTAAACAATTTTTTGTCTACATTATTTAATTTTTACTTTTTTCGAAAGATTGAAATATTTTCATGATCTACTTTGCTTTTTAAGAATATTCTTAAATGTTTAAAAAAATTAAAATTGTTAACAAAACATTTTTCACTGATTTGATGCTTTTTTATTAGTAGAGAAGACAAAATGCTTTATTACCTTATTCTAACTTCTTTCTTTTAAGGAAAATTTGACAAGAAATAAAAATTAATTGTTCTTGAGAAGATCTACATTAGGGTGACCCAAAAAAAGACATTTGAGAAATTTTAACGGGCATATCTCAGATATGTTTTGCAACAGTTTTAGGCATATGAAAAATCGCATAAAACGGCCATATTTGAAGGCTTAGTGTAAGCCTCGGATATACTTGTGTAACTTGATATTTTGAAGAAACATTTTTGAAACTATTGAGAACAGATTTCTAGAAAAAAAATTAATAAACTTTTCATTTAATTGCGAAAAGAGTAAGAAAAGCTGATGAAAATTGACACATTTCAGTTGAACACCGGCTGAAGGGACTGCAGGTGGACGGCTGCAAAAAAAGTTTACCCTCAGTGGGGCTTTTCATTGTGCACCGTAATTGCTGCATCCCAAAATACGGTCACTGACAATGAGTAGAAAGGCGGAGTAATAATAAGTTTATAAATCTATAACTGCTCTCCGGGTCGAACCTGTAGCTGGTGCTAGGACTTCTCTATTTTAAATCAGAAAACTTTGAAGCCTGAAAGCAACGGCTAAAAATATATTTTTTTTTCAAATGAAAAAACATGGGTAAATTTATTTGCCTAAGAGAACGATTTGGTCAACGTGCCCGTTGAAATGTCTCAAATGTCATTTTTTGGGCCACCCTAATATACATACATGTACTACCTGCCTGCATACATGGCAAAGATTAAGCGCCAAAGAGTAGCAGTTAAAACGTGTACACGACGTCACGAAATTGTCTTCCTTCGACGATGCAGTTGCATCATACGTGTGATGCAAAGTTCGTGTTTTCTCGCAGCGGAGCACAATATACATTTCGTAATAACACAAAGATTATATCAAGAATAATCATCAGTATTTACCTTTTTGTTCTTGTATTAAGTGTACTCGAGAAACCGTTTACGCACCTGATGGAATAAACATACGGACCATAGTACCTTCCCATTTAGAGCTCTAGTAGAACCAATCACCATGCTTAGAAAAGGACAAGTCTACTTTCTCGATTTTTTCTCTCTTTCTATTCCCTAGTCCACTTCCGACAGCCGTAGCAAAGTTGGCCATAGACAGCGGTCCAGTACTTAATGTCGATGGGCAAAATGCAAGATCAGCGCCACCTAGGGGACATAATAAGAACGTTGTTGCCCACAACAACGACCCCCCTTCCCTTCTCATCCTAATTTTTAGGTTATGTTCACTTCTCTTTCTGAAATAAATAGATTAATAATAATAGTTTGTGTTATCAGCAGGGTTGGTCAGTTACGCGTAACTCGAGTATTTTCTACGTATATTTTTACCGTGATATAGTCAAAAATAGTATAAAAACGTCGAAAACAGTAGAAAACTCCTGTAAGTTATGTTTTCAAGGTGGTCGACTTGCAAAATCAGTGTCATCAGTGTTGACATGTACATAACCTTATTTTTTAATTATAATCATTATTGACAATTCTTTAGAATGCGGTATAGGAATTTAAAATAATAATTATGCCCGGATTGAGAAGAAATACCCAACATCATAATGTTATCCCATTGAAGGTTTTTTTTGAGCGGTAGAAAGGAGAGAAAACTTTCGCAGAGTCGTTTGATTCCTTCGATAATAATTATTAGGCATAATATTGTCTCTCGAATTACAACCTCAAACTGCTTTAACATTCATTTAAATTTAAAGCATTTTTAAATATTGGTGTTTTACGCGATATTTACGAAACGAATACATGATATAAGTAATCTAACACGAATCGATAAACATAAAACTCTGAAAATTTGTCTAGAATTCAAGATTCTGTAGTATTGTGAATTACACTATCACAAATCATGCATAAAGCAGTATTTTCTCCTTTATCGATTTATATGAATTTGTGGAACAATTGGTTCAACATTTTTCCTTTAGGGCTACTTCCTCGATAAATTTCTTCCACAATTTGCTGCAATGAAAACTTGAAAAGCTAACACTGCAAACTAGAGTTCTAAAGAGTTTATGTGACTAAGAATATGTCCGGGAGCACGAGAATATGACCCAGAATTTATTTTATGGCCGTGCTCTTCGGGAATTTATGAGAATTTAAAAATATTTGCTCGTCACGTTTGAAAAGCGAATCTTGTCGTTTTTACAATTATTTTTCGTTATTCTATGCGACTAAGTTGTAGAATTTAAAATGCAAAAATATTCTTGAACATTTGAATCTGATTTTTAGGAATTCTATGGTTTTAAAGCTTTATTATAAACATAAGAATGTTCTACGTGTCAGGGCTATATTAGTATTTAGAATTAGTATTTGAAACGCAAAAATATTCTTTAATATTTGATGCTGCCTTTACAAATTGTTACGGTTTTAAAAATTTTATCATAAAAATGAGGCTGTTCTACGCATTAAGACCATATAGTTCCTATCTTGAATAGAGATCTTGTAGTTTGTACAAGTATTTTAAAGATTTCTTATAAACGTAAGACTGTTCTACGTGTAAAAACTACAGGTTCTATCTCTAAAAAATAATTGTTCTTTGAACAATTAGTATACATATGAGATAATTATTTTTTTGTATGATCCAGTTATGAAGCTTCAATTTGAAAAATAACATGTTCGCAAAAGTTTAAAATTCTTGAGATTAGAACATAAGTTATATTGAATATAACTATAACTTAAAATATTACTTAAATACATAAAAAAGCCAGTATTTAATATTCAGTAAAATTACAATGCAAATATAAGAAAATAATTCATACATATACATTTAAAGGCTTAATAATACTCATCTAACATTTTTGCATTATGTAATTTTTATGTTTTAGTTTAATAAGTCGACTATAAACAAATTTTGATATTGAATTTCGATAAGACTTTACTTTCTTCGCAGTTTTATTGTTATGAAACTTTCATTATTGCAATTCATAGTTTTTGGAAATAAATTTATAATAGTATAAGGTTTAAAGATAAAGAAAATATTCGTGAAGGTAAAATTCTTTCAAATTCTCTGTAAATTTTTAAGTTATCTTAAAATGACGGTGACAGAAACGAGAACGTGACCAGATTTCAAATGACCGAGAAATTTAAAACTCTACTGCAACCACGAACCACCTGAAGAAAAATAGATTATACAGGTCGTGGTCTAGAATTCACTAGTAGTTTTTTAATGCGTTACAAAAAATCTACAAGAATATATAACCATTAGAAAATTTTAATTATTTTCTGCAGATGCATATTTCTCAAGATGGGACTTCGGCGAATTTTCGAGTATGACATTCTAAGATGTTCCTCGATTTTTTTTAAATCGAGGCATCGACTTTATCGACGTTAAAAGTTTATTTCCTAATTCCTGTAGTATTTTACTCGAATCATTTCATTCTCCATACAAAATTTTTATGAATGAACTTAGTCACGTGATCTCGACTTTATCGACGGTCAAAGTTTCTTTTTCTCTCCGCTAGAAATCGCTAAAAATGCTCCAAAAATAATTATCGGTTACGTGTATGCAGATACTTATTTGTTGATTTGCAACGAATGTGCAAATTTTATTGCTTACATTAATTTTTTTTCAGGTTTAGACGATTTATTCCAAAACTGGTGTCAGTGCTCAATATACGCGAACCAAAAAATCCGAAATGCATCAAACCAAAAATTATCAGCATAGTGCTATAACTCGAATGGTAATATCCTTTTTCATCGATTTATAAATAAACTTTCTTTAAAACTATAAGCACATTGATGTATACAAACGTTCTTCAGTGCTTTTTATTTAATCTGTCAAATTTTAAACACGATATCTCAATCCATGTGGACACAGTGAACACCAAAAAAAAAGCTCATATCCGTGGACTAGTTTGGTCACGTGGTTGGAAAGAGCATGCCCTTAAGGCCATGTGATGAGTGTAACAGCTTATAAAGTCAGCCCTATGATCAATATTTTTTCACCCATATTGAAAAATAAAAGTTTAAACAACGCGGAAATTTGTTTCGGGAAATGTTAATAAATATTAAAGAATCGTTTGTGGCCTTGCAAAGAATTAGAGGAAGAAAAAAGTTTATTTATGCAAATAATGATTATCGACGGACAAATTTAGGTTTTACAGCAGAAGTTTGACTTTTAACTTTCTCTGACTGTAATCATGCAATCTGTTTTACCCATAGATCCCTAGAAGTTCGAACTTGTCTACTCGCAGCGCTAGTGCTGCTTTGACACAGCTGATATCAGACTGACACGTATGTCGGACCAAATATGTTTATTTGCATTTCAAGTGCAAACCTTAGTTTTTGCATTATTGGTGCATAATGTTCGTGAGCGATTTTTGTTGTTTTGCCCCACTTTGATAAATAAAAACCCCATAACTAGCCCATTGACAACATTGCAAATTGCTTGCAGGGTTTGACGACAGCACGATCGGTATTTCTCCAAAATAGAAAGTAAAAAAAAGACTTTTTTCACTATTCTAATTATTTAGGACCAGAGACAAATTCTTGCATGCCTTCTACTTATCGTGCCAAATTTGTAACACAATATCTTATTCCGTGTGGACGTAAGTTGGGAAAGAAAACTTTCACTGGTATTTTCTTCAAAAAAATTTTTTTCTTAACATTTTCACCGGAACAAACAGAGACATGGACTTTATTACCTCCTCTTTCATTTCCCAAATTTTCAAAACGATACCTCGTTTCGTTTAGACGTAAGTTGGGAAAGAAAAATCGAAGACCAGGTGAGGACACGTGACCCTCTCGTCACATGGCTTTAATATGAATAAAATTTAATTTTGAGATACATTTTGAAAGCAAAATTTACGAAACTTAAATTAGACCAAAATCCAAATTAAAAATCCCATTTAATGTCCAATAATCAAATTGATGCAAAATCCTGTTAAACAAAACAAGAATCCAACGACCAAATTTGGACCACAACGAATAAACGAAAACCAAAAAATCCTATTGTAATCTGAAAAAAAACAAAAAAAAATTTCGGAAAAAAATAAAAAAGAGAAGAAAGAAAAATGAGAAGGCAGCCAACCACATCCCCTTCCTGCTCTTTTTCTTTCTTTCGTCTTTTTTATTTTTATGACCATCAAATTACAATAAAACAAAAATAAAAAACATAAATAAATAAATTTGCATAACCAACGTTTCGGTACTCGTACAGTATCCTTATCAAGGCAAGAAAATTTTAAGTGGTAGAATTTGACAGCACGCACGAACAGGTCTCTCTCTTTGATACCTAAGAATCGAATGAGGGTCAGTAGGCCAATCTGTTGTATACACTCATTTTTCTTTCCTCTTTTTTATTTTTTTCCGAAAATTTTATTTTAATTTATTTTTTTGTTTTTTTCAGATTACAATAGGATTTTTTGGTTTTCGTTTACTCGTTGTGGTCTAAATTTGGTCATTGGATTCTTGTTTTGTTTAACAGGATTTTGCATCATTTTGAAAGCAGTTCGAACTTTATATTTTTATGATTTATTTTGCTCATATTATTGATTTTATGATTTGTTAAAGTTAACAAAATTATTTTTGGTTAAAATTATTAATGTAGCTAATGAAAAAATAATAATATTAAAGACCTCAATGACAAAAATATTTAAAACATATGCAGTAGTTTTTTACACGAGTGAAACCCGAAATATCTCTTTTTATCCAAAAAAATTTTGTTCACCGATAAAAAGACTTTTTTCATACTTTGACTGGAAAAATTATTAATAAAAAATAGAGGAGACACAATTTCAGAGAGTCAAGATCTATAAAATTTAATGATCTTTAATTTAAAAGAGAAAAATTCAAAATCGCAAGAAAATTGAAGGCTCTAGACATTTTTGAATGAAAAAAGTGCATTTCCTCCAAATGTGCGTCATGATTACAGTACGTTTGTTTATAGATTTTAATAGCTGATATTCTGTTTATTTTAGAAATAAGGTTTGCAATAATATAATTAACTGTTTAATTCAAAAGCTCCTTTAAATTAAAAATTTTAAATAAAATTATTAGGGGCTGAATGCAGCGAGAAAAAAGCTTTCAAGATTAAGCAAAAAATAAATTATTGAACTGTATGAATGCATATATGATGTTTGGTTCAATTTAAATAAATATATACATTATATTAAATAATATCACATCCATTTTCTCGTTTATCATTCGTGTCATTGATTTGTTACCAAATGATTCCTTCAAATTATTTGATTTGAAACTTGATACCTCAAACATTTTAATTACAATTACCACTACTTTTTAACAATGTTTCCTTCAAAATTTGAAATTATTAAAATTTTAAAGGGGCAAAGATTCTTTATTATGCAATTTAAGTTGTAATCTTACATATTCTAATTATTATTATATTTATATTGGGTATAAGTAATATATTTCTTATTAATTCTTCTGATCATGTATATGTTTTAAATATTATTGTCATTGAGGTCTCAAATATTATTAATCTTTTCATTAGCTACATTAATAATTTCAACAACAAATAATTTGTTTAACTAGAACAAATATAAAAATCAATAATAAGAGCAAAATAAATCACAAAAATATAAAGTTCGAACTGCTTTCAAAATGTATCTCAAAATTAAATTTTATTCATATTAAACTACATATTTTCATGACTTTTTCTTTTTTTTTAATAATTAGTAATAGTTAGACTTATTTTTTCATCTATTTTTTTGTTTGATAGGCGATCTCATGTATTTAATTTCGAACGATTTTCGCCAGCGCCACCTATTACCTGAGGCTTTTGAGAACTAAAATCAAGCGCCCCCAATTACTCAGGCCAGTTTATTATCTGAAATAGATGATAGAGGATTCTACTTGATCGGTCAAACAGGGCGGCATTTTTCCAGTTTGTCAATGTCGGTAGAGAAGATCAGAGTGGGTAATTTCGCATATATGTCAGGTGAATTTGGGATGCTTTAATTAAAAAGTTAACGTAAAAGAATCTGAAAGATCTGAAGGGAATTTTTAAAATTATGCGCAATTAAACATTTTGAAGAAATTACTTTTTTTTGTATTCAAAGATTAATTTAAGAGCTTATTAATAAAAATTTCAATCATTCATTTAGTACATAATGATGAAAAAAATGGTGGAAAATAGCAAGCATTTTTATTAAAATTTAATACATTGTTGGTGTTTAAAGATTACTATAAATTTTTTCAATCCATTGTTTATTGGTAGAAAATTTTTGTTCTCTTTTTGAAAATTTGTTGATTTTTAATTGAAAATTTAATTATTTTATTTATGCTTGGAAATTAATATTTTTCAGTTACAAATTCATCTATTTCATTGACAATTTTAAGGTTTTTGTTTTCAACTTTGTTGTTTTTCTATCAGAAAATTAATTTTCTTGGTTAAAAATTCTTCTTTTTCAAAATTAAACTTTTTTTAAATCCGTTGTTTTTGGGTTGAAAATTTAACTATTTAATTTGTCATTTTAATGCTTGAAAATGAATCTTGGTAGAAAATTAATTTCTTGTGTTACAAATGTAAGTTGTTTTTAAAAAATATTTGGTAACTTTTCGGAAATATTTTTTTTTAATCACTCAGAATCTTCTGAAATTTCTAAATATCTGAAACGGAAGCGAATTTTTCTTAAAAGTTTAAAAACTATTAACAAATTAAAAAACTTGTCTTAAAATATTCCGATTTTTTCGCGGAATTTATAGAAATGTTTCAAAAATTTTTATATCTTTTTAAATTTTATCCAAATATTAATTTTTAAAAATCCTTTCAAATTTTCGTATTAATAAGAATATTCTTTCATTCTCTTAAAACCTTTCAAAGTTTAAACAAAGTTTCTAAGCACGTAATTCAAAATCTTTCAAAATCGATTTTTTAAAATAATTTGTTTAAAGTTTTTTTTAAAGTGAAATTGGAAAAATGTATTGAAGTACTGTTCTGTCGAAAGGGTAATTATAACTTTTGTGTTACCAAAGGTATGAATGTTGATTTAGAAAACAAATTAGACATAACGTAAGTTAATTCTTTCTTTTGCACAAAACCTGGAAGACTTGACAGGGTCGTTGCATTTTTTTAAATTCCGTGGAAAAAATGGAAAAATCATGTAATCTTGCAAATATTGACGGAGATTTTTTAATTGAAAGATTAATTTCAAAGACTATTAATCAAAGTCATATTAATTATTTTAGTAAGCCATGGCAATAAATGGTGGAAATTTAAAATCCTTATTCAAAATGTGTGTTTTGTTTGTTTGTTTAAAATTCAAGGACATATTTGTTAAAATAGCTATTTTTTGGTGGAAAATAAAGCTTGTATAAAAATTCCTTTTTTGTATTGAAAATACAAATATTTGGTTAAAAATTAATTTTTTTATTTAAAATTGTTTTTTTTTTTATTTAGAAGTTTTTCTGATATTGTGGTGAAATTTGAGATGAGTGGATTATGGAAGAGTGTAGAAGGGTGTGGAGATGAGAGATCTAATTGAGGGATTGTAAGATTGCAAAGGGGAGGTAGATATTTTGGAGGATTCAGACAGATTTGTGTGGAAGTTTGTTTGGACATTTGTGACAGGGTGGGAAAACTATGTTGACGGAGTGGTAGTAGCAAGGTTGGGTAGCGACAAAGAAAGGCAAGACAAGTAACAGACAGCAACGGGAAGTATAGAGGGCGGGAAAGTTTGAATTTGATTAATGGCTAGCGGAGCGAGTATCTCCGCGGAAGAAACAGAGTTAGAGCAGGAAGTGTTCAGTACGCCGAAAGAGATAAAGGAAAGGAAGGCAAGGGGGAAGTATAAAAAAACTATAGAAAAGGAAAGATTGAGAGCAAAAAGCGTAGGGTCAATAGAAGCATTTATCAAAAGGAAGAGAGGGGAGAGGGAAAGCAGTGAAGAGAAGGAAGATATCGGGGCGAGTATAAAATACCAGAAAATGTTTAGATCGCCGCCGGAAAAGCTGAGTTTGGTAGAGAAAAGCGATAACAGTGAGGGTGATGACGGTAGCGGAGATGAAAATGAAATGTCGATGAAAGAATAAAGACTAAAGGAAATTAGGGAAGTGATGATAGAGGTAATGGGGATTTATGAAGAAAAGCAGGAGAGAAGGGGAAAGGAATTAAAGAAGGAAATTAGGCGGGAAATGGCTGAAGTTAAGAAAGAAATATAAAAATGGGAAGAAATCCGGGAAAAGTTGGAAAAGAGAATGGAGTCATTGGAGCAAAAACTAGAGAAGCAGGAAGAAGTGAATAATACAGAGGTAGAGAAGATAAGAGGTAGGATGAAGAAACTTGAAAGCTCGAACGAGAATTGCGATGGGGGCGAGAGTGGGAATAAGGAGATGGAAAGGCTGAGAAACATAGAACAAAGAATAGAGAGGAAAGAGAGGGAAGAAAGAAAATTAAATATAGTGATAAAGGGTATAAGATTAGAGGGGAAGGAGCTGAAGGAAGGGGTAGACGATGTACTAAAAAGGATATATGCTAAGGTAGAGATAGAGTAAATGCGAAATATAGGTAGGGAAGTGAGAAGAGGGGAGGTAATAGGACTGGTGAAACTAAAGAAATGGGAACATAAGAGGGAGGTGACGACAAAGAAGAGGTTATTATATGGTAGTCCGGAGAGAATAGAGGATGATTTGACATGCGTAGAAAGGAAGATGCAGAACATGGGTTAAGTATGGGAGAATTCAGATAGATGGAGTATGGTGGGATTGGGATGAAGAAAGCGAAGAGATAGTAAGAAATTAGGTGCAGGGAAACTAGAAGAGGAAGGAACGGGAGATAGGAAAATAAGAAATAGTAAGAAGGAAAAAAAGATGAGAAACGAAAGTAGAGAAGAATGGAAGATTTGTTACTGGAATATAGCAGGATTAGAGAGAAAGGATAAGGAGTTTATGAGAAATTTGACACAATGTGATGTAGTCATAATGATGGAGATGTGGTTAGATGAAAAGGGATGGGAAAGAGTAAGGGGAAGTTTACCAAGTGGTTACAAATGGCAAGTGCAAAATGCAAAGAGGAAGAATAAAAAGGGCAGAGCAATGGGAGGAATAGTGATGGGCGTAAGGAATGAATGTATAACAGGGAAAGATAAGAAAGACAGGAATGAACAAAAAGAAGGAGTAATAGTAGAAGAGGCTATGATGGGAGGAGAGAAGTGGAAGGTAGTGGGGATTTATGTGAACGGTGAAATGGGCAGGGAAAAAAGTTGTTGAAGAGCTTGGAGGAGTTGAGATGGTATATCTTAAACGGGAATATAGAAGGGGGTGAAAAAGGAGAATATACACGCTCAAGAAGTGAAAGGGGAACGGTTATTGATTATGTGATAGTGGATGGTGAGGTAAGAGAGAAGGTTAAGAAACTAGAAGTAGGAGAATATATTGATTCGGATCACTTTCCCTTAATAGTGACATCAGAGGGACAAAAAAGGAATAGCAATATGAGTGAAAGGGGAGCAAATGTAAAAAGTGTAGGAAAAGGGGATTGGTCAAGGGAAGGAAAAGAACAGTTTACAGAAAAAAATAAGAAATATCAAAATGGGAGAGGGAAATGTGAACGAGGAGATGGAAAAAATGGAAGAAGAAATAAAAATGGGATTAAAGTGCACACACAATAATGAAGTTAGTAAAGGGGGGAATAGAAATAAGTGGGATAAGGACTGCAAAGAGAAAAAAAGGAGGTCAGAAAGGAATTTAGAAAGTGGAGAAAAGAAAAAAGTAATGGGGAAGAATATAGGAAAAAAAGAAAGAATATACTGAGTTGTGTTATCAAAAGAAAGAGGAAGAGAATAAAAGGTTTGAGGAAGAAGCGGAGAAGGCTAGGACGGAAGAATAGGTATGGAAGGTAGTAAATAGAGAAAGAAAAAGAAGAAAAAGTGTAAACCAAGATATTAAAATGATAGAATGAAAGAAATATTTTTTGGATTTGTTAGGAGTAGAGAGAAAAGTTGTAAAGGGAGGAAAATATGGTAGAGAAAGAGACGAGGAAAAGAAAATTTCATGGGAAGAAATAGTTAAAGTTTTAGGAATAATGAAGGATGGAAAGGCATCTGGTATAGATGAGATTCCAAAAGAAAGAATGGAAATATGGAGGGGAGGAACTAGAGGAATGGGCATGGATAATGTGTAATAGAGTATGGAAAGGAGAGGGGTGGCCAGAGTTATGGAAAGAAGGAGTAGTTATACCAATAATAAAGAAAGGCAAGGGAGAGGAGATTAAAGATTATAGGGGGGTGACGTTGATGCCAACACTGTATAAAGTATATCTAACTATTTTGTCGGAGAGATTGAAGATAGAAGTTGAAGAAAAAAAGATCGAGTCACCGAATCAGACAGGGTCTAGAAAAGGAATGGGGGTAATGGTCAACATATATGTTCTGAACTGTCTAGTAAATAAGAGAATTAAAAGGAAAAAAGGGGCAATGATGGCAATGTTCGTGAACTTAAAGGCGGCGTTTAACTCATTAAATCGAGGAGAAATAGAAAAAGTTATGATAAAAAAGGGGATAAGAGAGGGATTAATAAAGATAGTATCAGAAATTTTCAGAGAAACAAGAAGCAGGGTAAAGACAGGAGAGCAAGTAGGAGATAGTTTCTGGTTGGCGAGAGGTGTGAGACAAGGGCGTCCTCTGAGCCCACTTTTATTTAATTTATTAATATCAGACTTGGAAGAAGAAATGAGGAGAAAGGGTTGGGGAGGAGTTAGAATAGGGAAGGAAAATATATATACACTGGCATACGCAGACGACAGTGTTGATGGCAGAGGATGAAGAAGGGATGGCGGGATTAATTACAGGATTAGAGAAATGCTTAGATGGGAAAAAGCTGAATTTAAATGTAGAAAAGATAAAGATAATTAAGTTTAGAAAATGAGGGGGAAGGAAGAAAGAATGGACAGGGAGATGGAAAGAAATAAAGTTAGAAGAAGTCAAAGAGTATAAATATTTGGGATATATCTTGCAGACGAATGGAGATCATACAGCTCATGTAAGAGAAAGGATAAAAAAAAGCAGCAGGGGTAATGAAACAGATATGGGGAATAGGAAAACGAAGGTTAAAAAAAATTGGTGAAGGAGAATGTGGTTATTTGATACGCTGGTATGGCCGGTTTTAGGTTATGGAGCAGAGATATGGGGATGGAAAGAAAGGAAAGAGATTGAGCGTTTACAAGAAAGATATATAAGGTGGACACTAGGGGCAGACTGGAGGACGCCAGGATATATAATATGGAATTTTTCATGGAATTTTGAGACAAAGCTGAGGGAGGGAAAGGGAGGGGAGTTGGCGAGAAAGTGTTAGATGGAGTTAGAAGAGAGGAGAGGGAGGGCGATCGAATTAACGAGGTGGGAAGAAGAAAGGAGGGAGTTCTTTAATGATAGAGAAATAGAAGACGGGACTGGAGTAAACTATGAAGAATTGGAAAAAAGGGAGAGGGAAAGACAATTAATAGAAAGATGGGGGGCGATTGAGGAATCAAAATACAATAAATGGTATAAGATGATAAAAAAGGAAGGGGTGCCAAAGTATTTAGAAAAGGGATGGGGAGAGAGAAGGTGGACCAGAATAGCAAGATTTAGACTGGGAAACGAGGTGAGGGAGAGAACAGAATGTGTAGAATATGTGAATGGGAGGAGGAAACATGAGAGCATGTATGGGAGGGATGTAGGAGAGGAATGGAAGATAAAGGAAGCTGGCAAGAAAATATGGTTAAGATTCTAGGGGAATATGGATTATGAGAAGAATGGATGAAGGAGTTGGAGGGTGCTAGAGGAGCGAATGAGGGAGAATGAAAGAATGCACGTGAAGAAGGTAAATGGTGGTATAAAAAAGTGAAAGAAAAAGGAAACGGAAGTCGCTTAGATTAGAAGCTTGAAAATTTTAAGTAATGGTGAAGTAAAAGTTAAGTAGACTAAGATGCGTGTGCGTTCTCATGCTCTCTCTCTCTCTCTCTCGCTTGCACTCTCGCTTTCGTTCGCTCGCTCACTCGCTTGCTAATAAGTCCTAAAGTGCGCTATCGCAGGAA
>NC_046661.1:63316490-63324084 GCF_010883055.1 Belonocnema kinseyi
TCTCTCTCTCTCTCGCTTGCACTCTCGCTTTCGTTCGCTCGCTCACTCGCTTGCTAATAAGTCCTAAAGTGCGCTATCGCAGGAAATAGAAATAAGGAACTAAATATAAGACTTTATGTAAATAGTTGTAAATAATTGTATATATAGAAAGGACAAGATTGTAAAAAAATATAGATTTAAACGAAAAGATTGTAAGGAATGGAAGTCATGTAAACCCTTAGGGGACACATTATGAATAAAGAAGAAAGAAGATTAATCTTCTCAGTTGAGTATACTTTTTTTATAGAATATTTAACTATTTCTTGAAAATTCGTCGTTTTATAAATATTTTATAAATATTAGGAAATCTTTTAAACTTCTAAAATATTTTTAATCATCTTAAAACTTCTAAATTCTTCAACACCCAAATTTTTCTTACAATTATTGAGTCCTAAAAAATTTTTAAATTGCCGAAGATATTATGGATTCTTTCTCAGCATTTTTAGTTATCTTTTAAAATTGTCTCTGACAATTTATTTTTAATAACAAGAAATCGTTTCAAATTTTTTGTATGAATATGATTTTAGTGGATGTTTTCAGTTTCTTATTTGCTGAGATGCCGACAAATGTTGAGTGAAATATATATGTATTAAGATTTCGAAAGAAAAAGATATTTAAGAATTTTGACAGATTTGAAGATGATAAAAAAGTTTTCTTAAGTTTCCTAACTAAATTTAACATTTTTCTTATTTTTAAAGATCATTTAAAGAGAACACTTAAAAAGATTCCAAGATTTTTAAAGAAAATTATCAAAATTATCAAAAATTAGTTTTGAGAGAATATTCTACAACTTTTTCAAAACATTTCAAAAATTGCCAAAAAAAGATTCTGTAAAATTTCAATACTGAGAAGATTTTTAAAAGATAAAAGAAAATTTAGATTTCTGAAGATTTTTAAATTAAGTTTTGAAATCTATTTCAGAATTTGGAAAGGTTTTAAGAAATTAAAAATTTTTTGCCCAACATTTCGGGGAAGGTTTTAATTTATTTTTGATTAAAAAAAAATTTTTTTAAGAAAATTTAAAAATATTTTGAAATTTTTTAAAGCATTAAAAAAACTGCGTTGACTCAAGAATCCGGTAAACAAAAGTATGAACACTCAGAAATTTCGAAAAGTATGATTTATCGCGTATGTGCTTGGACTGGTGTCATTTTTAGATAACGGTTGCCGACAGTAGAATTATGCGGTGGTTGTTTAATCTTTTTCTTTAAAATTTTATATACAATTTTTCATAAATTCATATAATTTGATGTAATATTTAATATTTTACATACTATTGAAAATTCTTGAATTAAGAAAGTCCGGAACGATAAAATTCCTGATATTTTCTAAGGTTATTGAATTTAAAATTTCACGAATATAAAACATTATTAAAATTGTGTAAGAATTAAAAAAACTAATTTTAATTAATAAAAAAAATTTAATGGATTTTTTTTTTAATATGTTGTTTTTTGGTAAACAATAAAGCTTGTATGGAAATTCGTTTCTTTATTGAAAATTCAAATATTTGGTTAAAAATTAATTTTGTCATTCAAAATTTTGGATTGAAAATTGAAGTATTCAACAAGTAGAATTTTTTAGTTGAAACTTTAACTATTCTGAATGATTGCATTCTCCATAAATATGATTTGAGTGAATGCTTTCAGTTTGTAATTTTATGTGAGGCCGACAAATGTTGAGCGAAATATACACTGTAAAAAATTTCGCGAATTTTCCCTACTAAAAAGTGGGGAAAATTCCACATTTTCGTTAGGGAAAATAAGTTTCCCCGAGATTTGGGGAATTTTCCCTAAAAGTCCTAATAATTAAATAAAAAATTGGGAAGAATTCCCAAAAATGTAGGAATCAGATAATACCTACAATTTTCAGGGAAATTTCCCTAACCTTTTGGCAATTTTTACACAAATGTTTCGGGATACTCCCTAAAATATGGGGAATTAAATTATTCCTACTAAATGTAGGGAATTGTCCCAAATATATTGTTTGATTTTCCACATAGATTAGGTAAATTTCAAATATGTGTGAAATGTTTTCGATTTTTACTAAATAACTATTAAGTTGGTAATGTTCCTGTGTGTGTGTGTGTGTGGCTCTGGGTATGTGTGAAGAAAATATTTGACCATTTGAAGGCTTCCCTGCACATGCGTAGATATTAAACATTTATTTTAATGTATTTTATTTAATGTGTAATACAGATTTTAAAAAATCGTTTCATTATTTACATGAACTTTCCAATTACACTGTCAAAAACAAAATAAACAAATCAAAAAGAAAATATTTGACCAACTGAAGGTTTTAAGGCACATGCGCAGATGTGTATATCCAAAAATGACGTAAAATGGCCTATGTATATTGCTCAGTCCTGAGTAGTGTTAACTCCGCACGCGGTATAAAATCAAGAATTATTCTAAAATATTATGATTGATAAATACTGTTTTTACATTCTTCAATATTTTTTATTAGCTGAAATATTTATGAGTAGATATAAATGTCCAGCCCGGTAAGTATTCAGTGTGCGCATGCGTAGTGAGCCGGCCCGCGGATCCAAAATTCATCTTACTAGTATACTTTCTGAGTAGGTGTTTAGTTTCTTTCAATCTCCAAAGGATTACAGTGTTGTGCAAAATTGTGGAAGAAAATTTCTAAGAGCGTCGTTTATTCACAGCAACACTCAAGAAAATCATTATTGGCAGAAAAATTCACAGAAGAATAATAAGGTAAGTGAATAAAGGTTATACACGTTACTAGGATATTAAGGATGTATACTACGTACAATCAATCTTAAAAGTTGCCTATCTTTAAAATGATTTATAAAATCGAAAAAAAATTCTATTATTAATTTCCTCAAATCTTGATGGAGGCTTCTAAGAACACTTCAGAAACAGATAATTCGGATTAAAATTGTTGATTTAAAAGTAGTTATTTAAAGGTTTAGATTTTTCTTTCTCTTTTGGGAAGCTTTTTTGAAGATTCTCTACAATTATATTTGGGTGCTGTTAATAAAAATTTAAACTATGATTGTTTATAACAAGAATAACTGTATGATTACTCAAGTAAAATTTTCTATATACAATCAACCCAAATACAAATTTAGAGAATCCTTTGCAGAATAAAAGGAGACCTTGATTATTAGAATCAAAAATTGTAAACTTTTCCCTGAAGAGAAAGAAAAAACTAAACCTGTAAATAACTACTGTTAAATAAACAATTTTAAACTGAATTTTTTTTTTCTGAAGTGCAGCTAGAAGCCTCTATGAATTTTTACAGAAATTAATAATAGATCTTTTTTTGTTGATTTTATAAATCATTCTAAATATGGGCAACTTTTGAAAAAGGCTCCAAAAAAAACCTTTGCCCTTGCAGAGCTGAGTGTATAGAGTCTAGACTATACTCCAGAGATACTTTAGATACCTGGGCAGGTAGAGCAATTAACAACCGCTTGTCCGATGCTCCGTAAAAATGGACTCCCTTTATGACTCATCATAGTAAATGTATTAAAGTGGGAAAATTTCCAAAGGCTCTCTGGAGCGTTTGGCTCCAAATTTTCTATATTCTTAAGCAGACCATATTTACCGGGATGCTAAATTTTGCTCCAGCATCTGATTACAAATTCAACTATTTAGTTTAAACTGAATTGATGTATTATTGAAAATTTCTCTCTTCTGGTAGAAATCTTTATTGCATATTCAATGAAAAATTTTTTAATTTAGACAATATTTGAATATGAAATTTTAATTAGCCTTCAACCGTTAAAATTTCGAAAAGTTTTGAAACTTTGAATGTGATAATTTTGATTGTTAAAAAAAAACAATTATCTTCAATTGAAATCGTTGCATTTTTATGTATAATTAACAATTAAACACTTATTATTTGCAGAAAAATTTGCGTAATTTTCAGAAATATTTAGAAGTTTTGAAAAGATGGCAAATTAAGTAAAGCATTTAAAATTATTTCAAATAATTTAAGCCCAAATTTTTTTATGGGTTTACCTTGAAATTATTAATAATAATATAATTTTGAAAATTTTAACGTTGATTGATTGATTCTTTATATGAGAGGATTGAAAATCATAACTTAGATTTATATTTTTTGAATTAAATCTGAATTTTCGAACTCCGCATTATTTATAAAAGTTAGAAATAATCCATTTTGCAGTTTATCTGTCTTCCATTTAAAATTGTTCATTTGAAAAGTGTTAGTACCTTCCATTTTATATGTTTTTTATTTTTATCGAGCATTTGAATACAACGTTTTTGAATGAAAAACTTGTGAACTTTAATTTTAATTGTTTCAAAGTCAACAGTTCCACTTTCAGTACTTTAATTTGTAGTTTAATTTGTACTATTTAATTTTAAAAATGAAAACTATTACATCACTTAATAAAAAGTGGACAAAAATGTAGGAAAAATGTAAACAATTTTCGTAAGCATCTTATTATGAGTATCAAGTTGTATTTCATATATTAGCAAATATTTGCATCAAAAAACCTAAAAAATCGTAATTAGCACCCACAAACCGCAATACTCATTTTTTTAGATATAGAGTTTCTTCAGGACCTTATATAAAAGATTTATGGTGGTGGCATATTGAAAATAATATTTTATTCGTATCCTATAGCTCATTGTGAAGAGAAAAGTTGAGTTTACATACTTCCAGCTGATGGTAAGTCTCTTTGTGTATTTTTTCTTAAGATAAAAATTCACAAAGTTGAAATGGCCAATTTTTTACTTCATTTGTTTATATATTGTCGCTCATTGACTAAAGTTTGAAAATCTCAAATCAAAATTCTCTTATAAATTTAATGCTGAGCATTTCTGAAAAAACTTTGAAATCGGTTTAGAAAATGCGACCTGTGGGCGATTATGAACAGTGAATTCCTTCTCTAGACGACTGTGGTCGATACGAGGGTACAATTTAGCTCAAATTTGGTCAAAGTTTTCCTTAAACATCAAGGAACAACTTTGCCACTAGAAGTTGCCTCTCCGCGAAACTTCCCTGCAGACTTTTGTCCGATTAATGACACAATAAGTGAATATTGCGAAAATAATATTTTCCGCTTTATGCATTTATAAGTTGTTATAAGAATTCACATTTGTTTTGATTCTTCTTTTCATTTCAAATCGTGAAAAGTTTGAATTTTCTGGAATTAAGGGCACGCTTAATAAATGTTAGTAGTATTCGTTTTTGTTGAAGAAGTTTTCACTAAATTTTGCTCCTATCATCGGACCATGAAAATTTAATAATTTCCTGAATAAATTACAAACCTAATGAATGATAGTAGTAACATTATTTTATTATTTACCTATCAAAGTTTTTTTTATTATATTATTCCAGAAGGAACTATTCATAACATAATGAAATGAACTATTTAAAATAATTTTTTGAACAATTGATTATAACTTTTAAAAGTATGAATATCCTAATAATCATCAAATAGAGTAAGAGAATTTATCAGATTTTTCTTTATTTTTAGTATTTATGAAATTAATATGCATTTTCAGGAGCCGCACGCCCAAGATACAGAAGTACAGAGCGCACATGACTTTTCTCGGCCATTATTAATTGTTAAAGGTAAAGTAGGTATATTTTTTAACCAAATAGTTGATATTTCTAGAAAGAGGACGAATTTTAACAAAATAGTTATAATTGATATTTAAACATAAAATTATTCCAATTTTAAACCAAAAACAGTTAAAATTGGAAAAATAAGATTTTTCAACCAAATAGTTAAATTTTATTTTATATTTTGTTTCAGGGATGTCACTATACGATGAGGCCATTTCCTGCGTTGTTGTCATAGAGAATGAAATCGTTTTGAGAACCAATTCGGTTCATATAAAGGTAAATTTCCTCGAATTTTGTTAAATTAAAAAAAAATACTAAATTTTGATAAATTTTAATATATAAGGGTATTGTTTTGAAGTTGTAATGAATAATTTTAAATGGATTTGGTGGTTCAAGCTTTAGATCATGCATTCTTTATGACCTGATTGTTTGTTATTTTTTGTTACAGAATGCTCTTGGACATTAATCCAGAAAAAGGGCATAAGAGTGGCTGCAAAAATTCGAAAGACGATCGGGATCCAAAAGCAGGATCATTAATTGACAGCATTGTCGAATTAGTTTAGAAGATCTTAAAAATAAGATTATTAATATTAAGAATAATGTTTAAATGTAATTTTAGTTAATTTAAGAAATATGTGTTTCTAGGATAAGTTATTGATGTTTGAATGTTTTACATGATTATATATATAGTTTATTTAGAGAAGAAAACTTAAGTTAAATATAATAAAACGTCCAAAAATCAACCTAATGTATCTATTCTTCCCAACAAATAAATATTTCATAATTAATATCACTTATTATTATTGGTTTAATAATTCCCATCAATTTTAGGGACTTTTCCCTATTAAACCTTGGGGAAAATTCACCACTTTTTGGGAAATATTCCACAATGATTGTTCCGGAATTTTACCTACTAAACTTTGGGGAAAATTCCTCACTTTTTGTATAATATTCCACAATGTTTGGGGAATTTTCCCTACTAAACTGTGGGAAAAATTCCCCACTTTTTGTGTAATATTCCACAATGTTTGGGGAATTTTCCCTACAAACACTGTGGAGAAAATTCCCCAAAACGTAGGCATTATTACACAACGGTGTAGGGAATTTTCCCCTTCAAATGATAGGGAAAATTCCCAACTTTTTGGGTGATATTCCACACGAATAATTGGGGAATTTACCCTACTAAAAGTTGGAGAAAATTCCACAAAATGTGTGCCGATTAGCGTCAACACGATTTTGGGGAAAATTCCCCAAAAATTTTTTCGTGTAGATTTTTTTAAATTTCAACAGAAAATGCTTGTGAAGAATTTCGAAAGATTTGAAGTAGATAAAAAAGTTTTCTAAAAGTTTCTTTAGAAAATGTACATTTTTTTGATTTTTTTTGGTAATTTAAAGAGAATATTTCAAGATTTTTTATGAACATTATCAAATTTATCAAGAAATAATTTTGACCGAATATTATACAACTTTTTAAAACATTTTAAAAAATTGTAAAAAAAAATATGGAAAATTTTCAGGTAATTTTAATAATTTTGCACAATTAAAAATAATAGGAAAAATTAGAATTCATTAAAAACATAATTTTGAAACTTTAACAAATAATTTTAATATTGAGAAGACTTTTAAGAGATAAAATAATATTTAGAATTTCGAATATTTTGAAATAAAATTTTACATTCTTTTACAGAATTTCTAAAGTTTTTAAGAAATTAAACATTTTTTAGTTAAGATTCCGGGAAAAGTTTTAATTTTTTTTATTTTGAAAAAATAATTTTTAAAGAAAATTTAAAAATATTTTGCAAATCTGTAAAACATAAAAGAAATGCGTCGATTCAAGGATCCGGTAAAACAAAAGTATCAACACTTAAAAATTCCCGAAAAAGTAAATACTACGAGGGTAGTTCAATAAGTCCTTAGAATGACCAAAAGATGGCGCGCGAATCGCTCCAAATCATCTGTTTTCAGTCAGCACCACTCCCGACTAGATATA
>NC_046661.1:63324184-63325475 GCF_010883055.1 Belonocnema kinseyi
AGACATGATAGGAGAAACAGGATGGTTTATATGCAATGGCAATATGAAAGGAGATGAGGAAGGGGAGATCACATTCATAGGAAATGGAGCAACAGTAATAGATTACATCTTGGCTGAAGAAAGAATCCGGTATATGATAGGGAGTATGAAGGTAGGGAATGAGATAGGGTCCGAGCACTTTCCGGTCATAGTTACACTAGAGGCGTCAGTAAGCGCGGCAGAGGGAGAAAGGAAAAAGGGTGCGAACGAAACACGAAAATGGGAATCTGGGGGGGTAGATAAATCAAACGAGTTTAAACAAAAGATGGAAAAGGAGAAGGTTAGATATGAAAAAGAAGAGGGAATAGACTCTTTAGTTGAAAGGTTGAAGGGGTCCATCGAAAAGGTAAAGGATGGGCTGGGTACTACTGAAGAAAGTGTAGGGGGAAAGAGAGGCTAGTGGGACGAGGAATGCTGAGAGAGTAAAGAGAGAATAAAAGAGTGTGTGAGCAAATGGTGAAGAGGGGAAATGGAGAAGGAGGAGTATAACAGGAGGAAAAAAGAACATGAGAAGATGCTGGAAACAAAAAGACAGAGGGGAAAGGAATAATATAAAGCAGAGGTAGAAAAAGCGATCAAAGAAGGTAGGGTGTTGGATGTGATAAATAGGGATAGAGGGGAAAGGAAGGGCGTTAACGAAGAAATAGAAATGGAGGAATGGACGGATTATCTTAAGAGTCTATTAGGGGGAGAGCAAAATAAGATCAAAGGGGAAAAGTGTAGGATAGTCCAAGGAGAAATGGAGGAAGGGAACGAGATAACAAGAAAAGAAGTGGATGAAGCAATAAATAGGTTAAAAAGAAATAAGGCGACGGGAGAAGATGGAATGGAGAACGAAGCGATGAAGTTTGGAGGAGAAGGGATTAGGGATGGGATGTGGAAGATCTGCAACAAGGTATGGAAAGGGGAAGGTTGGCCGAAAGAGTGGACGACGGGACTGGTGGTACCGCTTGTCAAGAAAGGGGAAGGAAAGTAGGTAGAGGAATACATAGAGGGATCACTCTCATGTCAGTCGGCTATAAAATATATGCAGAAATCTTAAGAAATAGGTTGGAGAGTCAGGCAGAACAAAAAGAAACTATCCCACATAATCAGACGGTATTTAGAAAAGGAATGGGAACTATAGACAACATCTACGTACTTAACTATATAGTTAACAGAAATTTGGGGAGAAAAAAAGGGAGACTAGTCGCTTTGTTCGTAGATTTCAAAGCAGCATTTGACTCAGTGAATAGAAAAGTACTATGGCAGG
>NC_046661.1:63325575-63339460 GCF_010883055.1 Belonocnema kinseyi
TTTTATATTTTGAGAAATTAGTTCTTGTAAAATATGTCTACAGATTAAAAGAAATGTAGAAGAAAAATCCGAAATATTTTGAGACAACTTCTTAAAAGTTTTCAAAATTTAGAAAAAAAATGTTTCAAACATTTGACAAATTTTAAAACATTAATACATGGTTCATCAATTTTGAAAATAAATAATTTAAAAATTTAACATATGACAAATGTCCAATGTTTTTTATGTAGGAACATTAATTGTTGAAGAATATTTCAAAAGATTTGGAAAATTTTAAAAGAAAAATCTGAAGTATTCTAAAAAAACGTCTTGAAAGTTTTCAAAATTTGGAAAAAATGTTTTAAATCACTTTTAAAAATAAATAATTAAAAAATTTAACGGATAAAAAATATAAATTTCAAAGATAAATACATGGCTAATCAGTTTGGGAAATAAATAGTTTAAACATTTAACGGATGAAAAATATAAAATGTTTTTTTATGCAGAAACATTAATTGTTGGAGAATATTTCAAAAGATTCCAACAATGTTTAAAGAGAAATATTAAATATTTTCAGTATATTTTAACTATATAACTTATATAATAAACAGATTTAAACAAGTGCCACTTTTATTGATGTTGATGACACGTACCTGAATTTGTAATCTAGACTTCGCATCTTGGGTCTTGTTCTGCTGGAAAGTGGAACAATTTTATTTCTGCCGACTTCATATTTGGACAGTCCCGGTATTGGCAGTGATCGAAAACACTTGGTGACATTTTTAAAACCTGAAAATTAAAAACACACACACCCACACCCACGCAATCCACTCAAACACACACACACACTCCCGCGCACTCTCCCTTCAGCTTTTTTTCACTTACTAACATTCACATTTATCGCACTTTTTCTCGCAAAGCTTAATAATTAATGTGATTATCGCACAAAATACTTCTCACGATTGTGGGTCAAGCAAAAAATGCTTTACAGTCTGTCAGAAGAACTGCTCGCGAAAATCACACGGTACTTAAAGAGCTTAATTTAAATTACGCTTTAAGGTCTGAAATTGCCAGAGAATATCTCAAATACAAATTTAAAGACCGTCTTGCCTTGACAACGTGAGAAGTCAAAGTGTGATTTTGTTTTGAATTCGCCCAATTTGTTGAAATGATATTGGTAGGGCGGAGGGGAATCTTCGATTCTTGCAGAATCTTAGCACCTCTAATTCGCAGAACCGGTGGAGAGTTTCCGAGAAATGTATTTCCCCGCAATACAAATGCAATATAAATAGATGAGTAGCTCTTTAAAACTGCTTTCTTGAACACTTAATATATAATCCAATTAAATTGTATTTACTTAAACTTGAAATAAATAAATAAATTGATTAAAATAAAATAAGTAAAAAGTATCTAATTTTCTTTTAACTTTTAATACTTTTCATATTTCCTAATTTAGTATATGTACTGATAACTGAGCTATTATCTTCAGCTTATAAAAATAGAAAAAAACTTTTAAAAAATCTGGGCTATTAATTTCAGCTTTAGTTTAGAGTTAAAAAATTACGTTTTTTGGCAATTACAATAATTTTTAATACAAAATACAGATTTGGAATAACCATTTGCTTGTTACAAAGGTAAAAGCACATTCCAAGAAAATTTTTATGCTTTTTTTTATTTTGCAGGATACACAAAATATTAGGAAAAATTAGAGTCAGCTTAAAAGATATTTAAGAATTTTAGAAGATTTGAAGAAATAATTTTAAAAATAATTTTTAGAAAAACTATTCTTGTTTTTAAATATTGTTAATCTCTTCAAAAATTCTGAAATTTTCAAATAATTTTAATCATAAAAAATTATATTTTTACAAAGACCCTTAAAACGTAGAGATTTTTAGAAACTTTCCGAGGAATCTTAACAAAAAATTCCATCCTTTCAAAATTCTTAAATAGCTTCTAACATTTTTTTCGAAATACTCAATATTTTATAAAATTGCTTCAAAGTTTGAAAAAGGTTACAAATTTTATTCTGCGATAGCAAAATTTGAAGAACAGAGTTATTTCCTATAATATTCACTCAAAAAAATGTCTAGTTAAATCAACCAGAATTCTGGTTAAATATGGCCTTACTATTTTTCTGGTTAATTTAACTAGAATTCTGGTTACTTTAACCAGAAAAAATAGTAAGGGCATATTTAACCAGAATTCTGGTTGATTTAGCCAGAAATTTTTTTGACTGTTAGAAAACCCATTTGCAATTAAAATTTTCTTTTTACCCGATAATGCTTAGAAACAGCTGGAAAACATTTGATCGTGAAATAAACTTACTTAATTGAAAATTTTCATTTTCAAAATTGTTGTTGCGGTAAACTCGTCATATTTATTAATAGACTTTATTACAGACGGTTAACTTAAGCAATTTTTTTTAGTAACTAGCAAAATTCTTAGAAATTGAAAAAATCAACTGCAAGAATAAAAAACGAACATACATATCTTATTTTTTCATATGTAACTTTGTCTATTAAATCATTAATATACATGGGCGAACTGGGCCTATTCTCCCTGTTAATAACAGTTAATATGCATAAATGTATTAAATTTAATGCATTATTTTTTAACGCAAATAATGAAAAATTCCTTTAAACATTTTTAAATACTCTCAAATATTAAAATTCCTTCAAAATATTTTGACACACCTTAAACTTTTTTTCAAAGATTTTTAAAGCACTTTTGAATTGTTTTGAATAAACATTCTAAAATTTTTTTAATTCTTTAAAATTTCTTAAAATAATAAAAATATGTTGAAAATTCCTTGACATCTTTTAAAACATTCTGAAATATTAAAAATCTTTTGAAATCAATTGAAAATTCCTTGGAATCTTTTAAAATTCTCCCAAATTTGTCAAATTCTTTAAAATCTTTTGAAATACCTAGCATTTCTTTTAAAGATTTCTAAAGTACTTTTGAATTTTTTTAAATAACCCTGCTAAAATCTTTTGAAATCTCTTGGAATTTTGTTAAGCTTCAGATGGAAATTAAAAAAAAGAGAAAAGTTCCAAAACGTTAAATATTGAAATGTTTGTAGATTAGAGTTTTGAAAATGGGATGAATAAAAATTTAAAGCTTTCGAAATCTAATTTTCAAACATTTTCAACTATTCAATAAGAATAATATTTAAACTGACGGGATTCAAGTCTTCCAATTTCGAATAGTAAAACTGAAAGTTTATTCGTAAAAATTTAATAATCATGGATTAATTGAAAGCGTTCAAAATGTAAACTTACGTTTTTCAATTAGGCAATCTCTAAATGAAGTTAGTTCAGACCTAAATTTAGAAAACTTCAAAATGTTAAAAATTTTAATGTTTGTAGATTAGTTAAAGTATTAAATTAAAGTGTAATTAGAGATTACTCAAGTTCAATTTTAACTATTTCTAAAACGATTTTTGTATATACGTATAATACATATTGTAATCGCCAACTTTTATGGCTTAGTTGTTTAAGAGGATGCAATCGCGAAATTGTCATCGGAAAATCTAATTATCTAATAAAAGTAAAAAGGGGATCTCTGGATAGAAGAATAAGCTTCTTTTTAGCACAAGAATACATAATTTTATTCAAAAATACCTATGCTAACCTAATTTTACAGTGATCATCTATACCTGCTCTAAATTGATCTTTCTAATTAACAAATTATTATTTTCCTAGTCCTTAGACTTTATTTTATTAATTAAATTCTACAAAATCTCTATTTGGCAACTCTGGCTGTGTTAGCTATACGAGCTAACGCTTCAATAATCCTACTGGAATTTCTTACATCTTACTTTATTTTGTATTAACCTGTCTTACATTTTATCCTGTCCATAATACATAAAAGATTTCTAAAATGCTCTAAACAATTTATTTTCAATATAACTCAATAATTCCAACTTTATTTTCTTTATTTTATTCTTAAAGATCCCATAGATTGACTACGTTTGCTGTCGGCAGAACAATAAGGTAAATAACCTCTTCTTCACCCGGAGTGATAATAAGGAAAGGTAATTAAGATTTGTTCGCAAAGATATAAAACGGTAATTAGGTCCTAATTTCTATTTACTATTCAGAGGTGCTAATGCTACTGCTGTCTATTGTCAGGTAATCAGCCTCAATGAGGGGTAATAAACGCGTGACTTCAATAAGTTGAGGCTTGGTTACGAGTCCTTCTCAAGGGAGGTAGCTTGGGTTCCGAAATACGGAGAATCTAAGAAGGGCGGAGGCGCCAGGGAGAGTGTTCAGAGCTGACCCTAAGGAATTTACGGTTTCCGGTATATTGGAAAGTGAAAACAAGTGGGACTCGGAGTCCTTCTAAACTAAGAGCAAAGATTTTCTCTTTCTTGTATTTATCTCCCAAAAATACTTGCGACTCTTCGTCATTCAAATTCTTGTCTGCCTGTTTACTAAATAGGAAGAGAGGTGAACCGTCTCTACTAGATGAAAACAATCAGCAAGATTCATGAATTATAAATCTTGAATTTTATTTGTCTAGGCAAGCGTCAAGGTGAACCTTTGACGTCGACTGCAAATATAAATTCAAGAGTCAAAAGATGTACAATGTAATAAAAATATTAAAAATTATTCTCATGGAGAATATCAATCGTCACATTCAATTTATTCTCATGGAGAATCAAAAATATTTTCTCTTTTTTTATATCAATTCAAATTATTCTCAGGGAGAATCAAAACTCTTTATTTTCAAATTTAAATTCAATTATTCTCAGGGAGAATCAAAATGCTCAATAGAATAAAGCTCTCGGAAAAAAGATAAAATTCGCCTCAGAAATATTTCGTTTCGGTTTTTAGTCTCAGAGTAGTTCTTTATTTTAAATGAGTCAGGAGATGAATCGTTCTGGTCAGATTTTTATAAAATACTCAGATGCAAGAGAGAATAAAGAGTTTCTGAGAAACTAGTTATTCAACCTTTCAACAACTATGGCTCTTTTAGATAGGACAGAAAGAGGATGAATCCTCGAGCCCTTCTTCCAATTTTCGCCTCCGATCCGAGCTTTTCAGCTGCGAGATCCCATCTCTCGTTTTGTTTGAAAATTCTCTTTATTGATCTGATATACATGAATTGTTACAGTCTGTCATAATTATATTGGTTCCTATCTGGAGTGACTTAACCCAATCTTATTTCTATTATGTCTTAGTTTTATTTCTATTTTTGGAGTATTACGATTAATTATTGCTAAGGGAAAAATTCGAAAAAACCTGATATATTCTGTGTTGAAATTTTGCCTTATATTTAAAATTTAACAGTGGCAACTTAATAACTAACAGAAGACTAGAGAGCGAAGTTATGTACAATATTTACAGAATGACATGCTGGCTTTTAGATTATGTAGTTTATACTTTCATTGACAATTTATGCTTGAGTTATTGCAGTAAATATTGCAGTAGCTTATATTTAATGTTAAATGGTGGATTGCTGTATTTTATCTCGCAAATATCTAACAATATATCTAATTGGTTGAGATTTTCATAGAAGTTCTTCGAGAGCCTGAGTATTGCCACCCCGAATGGGTGCTGCGTAAAGCATTACTGGTCTTATAATCATTTTGTATATTATTAGTTTATTTGCCTGGCTCATTTGACTTTTCCTGCATATTAGGCTATACATACATCGTATTGCTTTGGAGACTTTCTTGCGGGTCTCATTTATGTGTTTCGTATATTTGAGGGTAGTATCTAATATAACTCCTAAGTATTTGACATGTGTTTTTGGACGGATTTTCTCATCATACATATATAGTTTAGGTACATTAGCATCCTTAGGTTTATGTGAAAATATTATAAAATCAGTCTTGTCTATGTTTATTTTATGTTTCCACTTGTAAAGATACTTCTCTAAATCATCGATATATCTTTGCAAGTTTTTAATAATTTCATTCTTGTGCCATGATGATGTAAATAGCGCCGTATCATCGGCAAAAATAGCTAGCTTGACTAGTGGATTTTTTGGTATATCATTTATATAGTATAAAAATAGCACCGGGCCTAGAATGGAGCCCTGTGGTACTCCCGCAGCCACTCTTTCCTCGCTTGAGCTGTGACTATTTACTTTTACTATGAACGACCTATCGCTGAGATAACTTGTAATTAGTTTCACTAGGTAATTACTGATTTTATATTCGCTAAGCTTAACTGTTAGCCCTTTATGCCATACGGTGTCAAAGGTTTTTTCCATGTCCAGAAGCACAGCACCAGTACTGCGATTTATGTTAAATTGTTTTGTGACATGATCAGCGAGACGTGCTAGTAGCTGTACCGTGTTGTGCTTCGATCTGAACCCAAATTGCTCAGGAATAAGTTGTTTATTTATAGTTTCGTCATTTTGTAATCTAGCTAGAATAATGGACTCTAGGATTTTACTGAGGGTAGAGAGCAGGTTAATTGGTCTGTAGCTTTGGGCTAATTTCTTATCTTTTCCAACTTTATGGATTAGTAGGACTTTTGCCTTTTTCCATTCTCTAGGGAAGTAGCCCAGTTTGAGACATGCATTGATTATATAGGTTAGATGCACTATCGCTTTTTTGGGTAGGTATTTTAAAACAATATTTTGAATTCCATCTACTCCCGGGGCTTTTTTAGGTCTTGTTTAACAATGATTTTTTTAACTTCCTTTGTGGTAGTGTAGTTTGTGAGTTCTGTTTTGGTTATTGTATTGTTTATATTATCATATTTATTATTTGTTTTGATGTTATTTTTCTTTTCCCCATAATTTCTCGTTAGTTTGTGTATATTTTCAAAGTTATTTGCTATTGCTTCAGCTTTATCTTTGTCATTAAAAACTACACTGCCATCTTTTTCTAGAGGTGGTATGAATCTGTTATTTTTTCCCTTAAGTATTTTAGTCATTATCCAAAGCAAACAGTCTTTAATATTTAGTTTTTCAAGCTTCAAACCCCAGTTCCTATTTCTATCTTCTATTATTTCTTTTTTAATATTTCTGTTAACTTCATTGAGAATTGGCTTTAGGCATTTGTTTCTTGTAACTTGGCATATCTTTCTGAGTTTATTTTTTTCATTTATTTTTTGCATTATTCGTTCAGGAGGGGTGTATTCATATTTGATGATATTAATTTTGGGTATGTGAGCCTCGATTGATTTATTTATTATTTTTGGAAGTATTTATACGCTTCCGTCAATATCGTGTATAGTTCCAAGTCTGTTATTTATTTGCAAGTTTTTGTTTATGTCTGTTTTAAAGCTGCTCCAGTCAGCTTTCTTATAGTTAAGTGGTAAAGGGCGATTTGCTTGCTGGAGATTAAGAATGTTATTTCTAGATCTGATGAGTACCGGTTTGTGGTCAGAGCTGAATTCGTCAAGTACGTCGACAGTTTCTATGTTTGTGACATTTTTAAGAATCGCTAGCTCAACTACGCTGGGTCGAAATTTAGTATCGTACGGGTAGAGAGTAAAGTCATGTGGATATTCTAAAGTAAGGGAATTTTGCACTATAAAATTAAAAAGAGTAACCCCGTTAAGATTATTCTTATAGCAGTTCCAACTTTCATATTTTGAATTAAGGTCGCCTGCTGCTATTATTTTGGTATTTAGCGAGAAGGTGTGCGCTAGATCTTCTCTGTCTACTTTTTTAGGAGCATAGAGTGCGATTATGGGCATGGGCTTCGGTAGTTTTCAGCTCTTTAATATTGATTTCTATGCAGGGGATTTGGTGTTTTACAAACAAGACTGCGTCATATTTTTTGAGAAAAATGGGTAATTCCTGCATTTTATTGTTCAGTGCATGGGCATTCCAATGGACAATATTAAGGTTATTATTTTTTGACCTAATTTCGATCAACTTCTTGGGCAATTTGGGAAATGACTAGTACCCTATCCATATCTGTCTTACAAGTTTTGAGTCGATCTCTTAGTTTAGTGGCGAATATTAATAACTTACTCAGGTCGCATAGGTTGTTTATTTCCTCGAATACGTTGAGCACCTCCTGGAGCTGTTCGGGTCCGCTGGCTGATCGTGTGCTATTAGTAGGCTGTATGTTGCCCCATGCTTTTTGTGTTGAAATTTTTGGCAGCAGTGTTGCTGTTGTCTCAGCTTGATGATGGGGTGTAGTTGTCATCCTTCCTCGTTGTCTCAACATTGGGAAGTTAGTAAAATTTTGATCGGGTACCAGATCCTTACTCTGTACCGGTATTGTCCTTTTGTGTTGTATCAACTTTTTCCTTTCCTCCAGTTTTGCAACGTGTTCAAGGTACTTAGGGCACACGGAGAAAAATAGTTGGTTAATTGTGATAAGAATTTGAGAAGTTTTCACTATTTCACATAGTAAATTGGTGACACATAGAGCTTAATAGTAGTTTACAATGTTTCAGTAAAATAATGTATAGTATGAAGTCAAGGGATTTTACACCAACAAAAATAGCATCATATGCTATGATACATAGTAGTTTCAATCATTATTACTAATACACAGTGCACCTAAACATAGTTTCGCTAACTGATTTAAGAGTTAATTGTACTTGTCCACATAGTAAACTTGACCCTAGTCAAGTACCAGGTATAACTACCCAGGGGGCACAAAATTTGGCGACGTCTTTACGACATCGTTACTGCATCTTTACGAGAACTTTACGACATCCTATGTCCATGTCGTTTCAGTGTCTTTGCGATATCGTAAAGACATCGTCAGATCATACGACTTCTTAACGATATCGTAAAGACACCTTAACGACATGGACATAGGATGTCGTAAAGTTGTCGTAAAGACGTCCTAAAGATGTCGTTAAATGTTGTGCCCACTGGGTACTGTAGGTCCCTGCGTGTCCCGTGCAGAGTAGCCTTATGCACTATGCTACATGGTAAATTCTACTACTTCAAACTGTTTAGTGTGCTCTTGCCAGACACCTGCGAGAACCATAGTAAAAATAGATTTCATACTATAATACATAGTAAATTCAACTTTCCTAAATACCTAAAAGTACTGTATTGAATAATTTCTAGAACTATACCAAATAGTAATTGTAATTGCTTAAAATATGAAGTGTGGCATTTTTGATACCTCTTAACGCTAGGTATAAAAACTAATTATATTATGTTATTATCTTATAAAAGTACAATTAAAATCGATTTATTATTATATATGTTTATCTGTATTTCGTTCTCAGTTATTTATTAGTTTTTTTTTCTATCTACAACATCATAGACTGATTCCAAAATTCTAATTGGCTCCGCAAATACAATGGCAGGCTGAAATCGAAGTCCTTTTCCATGAATTTGATCTCGCTTCTCCTTTAAAACTTGTTGGTCTATATCTGAAGCTTTCTGCAAAACAGTTAATATCATGTATTAGGTCAAATATTTTCAGAACAATGCCATACTACATGTGTGTGGGTGTTATCAGCGTTGGCAATAAAGAGCATGCCACTGCATTTTGATTTTCTGCTTAAAGAAAAATTTCGTAAAAAAATATTGTGCTAGAATAATTTTTTTCTGCCATTAAAAATTAAAATACAATAAGAAAGGTTAAAGGTATGATAAATAGAGGTTTAAAATAACTTCGGAGACACGTCTGATGACTGCAAGTACTAAATTCAAATTGTTGACCTGATGAAGAATTTCCACTATCCATCTATCTCTATCTATCCTACGAATTTGTCGAAAAAATTCTGGGAAATATACCTGCAACCTTTTTTTGAATCAGCGTTTACTTGGCGTCGACTACCCGTAGAAATTCGTACCCTTTTGGCTGACGTCACAGTGTGCCATCTGTCCCTTTAACATTGAAGTTGGTTAGAAAGAGAGAGATAGAACTGTGACGCCAGGGATGCGTTTATGCTCTTGGATGTACATCTGCCTAATGCAGTAATATACATATAATGCAGTCTCCTCAATTTGACATAGTTCAAATTTCTGGAAAAATAAAAAATTATACCAGTGAGTTTATAGAACCTGTAATGAGCCTACGTTTATAAGATTTCTGAAATTAAGAAGACTTAACTGTAAATTCTATGAAAATTGAAATCAATAAGAAACGAATAAATAAGTATAGATAATCACACGAGAAGTGGCCTTTATTTGATCATTTATAAATTGTTACCACAAGAAAATAATTAAAACTAAAATTTTCATTTTTCACATAAATAAATGATGAAGAAAATAGCATAAATTTATTAAATATAAGTCATAATAAAATAATGTTTAAACAAGGTGGCGTTTTAGATAAACTTACCTTCAGATAGAAAAGTAATCCTTTTGATAGTTTGCCATAGAATATTCCAGTTTTTTCAACAGATATACAATAAAATATTCAGTTTTACTTTTCACTGTTTTGATGAACAATGAAGTTATTGGCAAATTTGATAAATATCAAATAAAGAACTGAGTAACATGCGGATGCGCGATGATTCACGTTTCGCATCACGACTGGTTATGGGTATCTAGCTCCAAAAAAAAATGCTAATGCAAAAAAAGATCGTCAGGAGCGCATTTCATTATTTGAAATAGAAGTAATTACTTCTCGGATAGAATAATGTGCTGTGCATCCTTAAAGAAATGACCATGTGACACAGTTAATCTAAGCTACAGTGCAAGGGGACTTTTACTATGTGGAGTAGTATGAATTCTTATTATACCTTAGCGCTTAGTACTCTCACAACTATTCATTTTGTGCAATGGTTGATGACAAATATTATTTTTTATTTATAGCGCAAATCGCTAGCGGATACAAGACATTTTTCTTCATGTAATGTAGTATGATGTCCTCTCCTTCATCATAAATATTATTCTCAAAATATTAATTTCGCTCTCCTTACATTATATTTAGTGCTACTGTACAAAAGGTATTATATTTTGAGCACTCAGATAAACTTTTAGAACTTTAAAATATTGCTAATTTTATCATATAGAAAAATAATCATTTTTACCATGCAGAAATAGTTCTAAATCCTGTGTAATAGTACTTTTTATCAGAATTTTATGTTCTTTTCACTATTCGCCTAGTTCGTGTAAAACTTTACTAAGTGACATAGTACTTTCACCTCTTAGTTTAAAAACTATTTTTCTCCGCGTACAATCTGTAGTTCGCTGGGTGTAGCCCATTGCAGTTAGTGCACTGTGGGTTGGTTCCTTTGGTTTGTCGCATTTTTCTGTGAGATGGTTTTGTATGTATTTCACACACCTGGGTTCGTGGTTGCAGTCTTTTGATCCATGCCAAACTGTTGGCATCTGTGGCACATGGTTGATTTTCTCGTGCTCCTATACTTTTCCCACTTCGCTCTGACATGTAATACATATCTGATGTTGTAAGCGTCGTGGGGTTTGACTTTCTTTCCCAGAGTGACCAGAAAAATGGATTTTCTTGAGTTTTTCCATTGGCTACTTTCATTTGGATGGTCCTCGTGACTTGGAGTCCTGGCTCTGTAGATCAGCTTCAATCTCAGTTGTGTTAAAATTGGAGAGTCCTTTGAGTACTACGTTGAATGGTCTCTCCTCCCTGGTGGTAAACGTTTGATGCTGTATTCCCTTTTTTGTGAAGAGCGTGCATAGCGTTTCACGGTCTGCAAGATTTTGTGTGCTGAAAGAGTAGCCTTTCTGTAGGATGCTCAGTCGTATAGGATTTTGGGTCCTCCTATTTAAAATTTGGATAAATCCAGTGATATCCGGGATTTGTTGGGTAACAATAATTGAAGGTGGTCTTCTCGTCTTGTTTGCTATAGATGCTTTGGTTTGCTGGCTGGTGATGTTGCTTTCTTCTGGGTACTCGTTCGCGTCATCCATCTCTTCTGACAATTTCTCGTATTTGTTGCTGGTAGGTACTCCGGCTTGATGTTGGGTCATCATCTTCTTGGTGTCGAGATTACCCGCCTGGTTTGCTGTTTTTCTCTTTTTCGAGCTGTCTACTGGGTGGAAACCACTGGTATTTACTGGTGTCGCTTCTTCTTCCATGAGTTCAGAGTTGTTACTGTATGGGTGCGCGCCACACGCCTTCAACACCGGCGCGCAGCTAACACCTTCGCCACAGTGCTGTTGGTTTTCGTATTTGGTGCTTTGGTCCGTATTATCCAGAGCTGTACGACCAGTAACTAAGCAGTATCTCTCCTGGTTCTCTCTCCCAATGATGATCGAATGATCTGATCAATCAATGAATTGAATTATAATTATGGTCTCTCGTTTTTTCGGCTTTGCCGCCCTTTTTATACTCTCTCACTCCCATGCACTCTCAAACTTACGCAATATCGTACGAGTGGGAGTCGTCGGAGTCTGCGCTTTCGTCTTTCTCCTGTGAAAGGCATCTTTTCAGAGGACCTACACAGGAGATAGTGTCTTTGCCTATATTTAGGCTTTATCTTGTAACTCAAAGTTTACAATATATATATATATATGTAAACATATATTAAAATTTTGAACGCTTTCAATAGATTTATGATTAATAATTTTTTGTAAATAAACTTTTAAGTTTAAAATTCAAATTTTGAAGACTTGAATTCCATCGAGTTGAAAATTACTTATATTTCATATTTGAAAATAAGATTTTGAATGTTTTGAATTTGTATTGATTCCATTTTCAAAACTCTAATATACAAACATTTCAATATTTGACGTTTTAAAAATTTTCTTTTTTCTCAATTTCAATCTAAATCTTTTAAAAATATAAACAGATTTCAAAAGATTTTGAAGGATTTTAAATATTTGAGGATGTTTCAAAAGATGTCAAGGACTTTTAAATTTATTTTTCTAATTTTAAGGAATTTCAAATAATTTAAACAATTTTAGCAGAGTTATTTAAAAAAATTCTAAAGTATGTTAGAAATGTTTAAAGGGTGTCAAGGTGTTTCAAAAGATTTTGAAGGTGTCGAAATACTTGAGAGTATTTTAAAAGGTTCCTAGGAATTTTCAATTGATTACAGTAATTTAACATGAGATTATAAAGGATTTGAAATATTTCAGGGTACTTTTTAAATTACAAAGAATTTTCAAGAGATTCCAGTGGGCACAAAATTTAGCGACGTCTTTACGGCAACATTACAACATCTTTACGACATCCTGTGTCCATGTCGTTTCAGTGTCTTTGCGATATCGTAAAGACATCGTCAGATCATACGACTTATTGAGGATATCGTAAAGACACCTTAACGACATGGAGATATGATGTCGTGAAGTTGTCGTAAAGATGTCGTAACGATATCGTAAAGACGTCGTCGAACTTTGTGCCCACTGGGATCTCAAAAGATTTTCAAGGATTTTAAATATTTGAGGATGTTTAAAAAGATGTCAAAGAATTTTCAATTCATTTTTATAATTTAAAGGAATTTCTAAGAATTTTAACAATTATAGCAGGGTTGTTTAAAAAACTCCAAAGTACTTTATAAATCTTGAAAATATGTCAAGATGTTTCAAAATATTTTGTAGGTTTCGAAATATTTGAGAGTATTTTAAAAGGTTCCACGGAACTGCTGTTTTGAAAATTTAATTTTTTTTGGTTGACAATTTATCAATTTAGTTAAAAAAATTTGTTTTTTGAAAATTGAACTATTTTGTAGAAAATATTTGTTTGCTTTTGTTTAAAAATTAATTTCTTTTAACTACAAGAAAATAATTATTTTTTGTAGAAAAATTGACTATGATTAAGCATTAATTTTTGTATAGAAAATTAGACTTGGTGGAAAATACATTTGTTTTGTGCAACGTTCACGTATTTGATTAAAAATGCCTTTTCTTAAATATAAAATTCAGCCTTCTTGATAAAAAATTAAATTTTTGTTGTAAACAAATTCAACAACTTTCTTTTTAATTTATATATTTTATTTAATTTTTTTTAACTAATTGTTTTAGTTGAAAGTTGAACTATTTCTATTAAAAGATAGTCAAATAGTTATTAATATTAATATAATATTTTATAATTATAATA
>NC_046661.1:63339560-63345984 GCF_010883055.1 Belonocnema kinseyi
GTAATAATATGCATAGTATAGACAACTGAAAAACATAACCTCGGAATCGACTCATGCATGACGAAATAAGGAATAACGCGAAACATCAAAATCGCCAATTTCTTTCACTTCTGTCTGATGGGGATCGAGGTATAAATAGAAGACCACCGAATTATTCCAAAACTGTCAGATCGGCAACAAAGATATCTTTGTGGTAACTAATTGAGCAGAAACCAATCTCTGGTAAAAACTTACAGAAATTGTTAAATTTCGTCATTTATCGAGGCGCAACTTGCGCCTTCAAAGTAACTCCCAGGTAATCCGCCAAGAGGGCGCAGTTATCAGCGCATGTTTTTCACGTTCTCTTATTCCATTATCTCGGCTATCTCCCACTTCATCTCTGGTTGGACTCCAGGCTTCCAACACGGAGTAACTCTCAATTCCGACCGGTGTTGGCACCTATACTTATATTACTTATGACCGCATCATGACCGCACCGCATTAATCTTTCATTCTGACGAGTTGGACTCTCAGCGTCCAAGTAGTGGGCAAACCACATTACCAGTCACCCAAGAGCGTAGACCGCTGACTCGCCTAGAGCGTCACTGGTCAATTTGTGGTAAGTTAGCAAGCCAAGCGCCATAAGGAAATAGCGCCACTAGCCTCGGGAGGTTAGCAGGCTAGTTCCTCTCTCCGTGTAGGGGAAGCGGCAAGGTAAGTAACGGCGACTAATCTTTTGTCGCTTGCATGCTTGGCCTGCTGTCATTTTTATATGACGGTTGCTGACAGTAGGATCATGCGGTGGTTGTTTAATCTTTTTCTTTAAATTTTCATATACAATATTTCCTAAATTCATATAATTTGATGTATTTTTTAATATATTACAGACAACTGAAAATTCTTAAATTAGAATAGTCCGGTTCCTTTTGTATTCGTCACGTACCGGGCGGGCAGAGTTATTTACAGTAGTTGGTTGTGGCTAATCCGCTCTCCCTTTTTAAATTTCTCTTCAAATTATTAACACTTTTTTTTTTAATTGATGAATTTTCTCATTATACTTATTTATAATTATAACTTATATACTGATATACAATTTTCTAGTTGAATTCAAAAATGTTGTCTTTTTTGGCGTATCTCATTCCATTTACGAGAAATGTTTTATTAATACCAATTTTAAGGATTAAAAAAAAAGTTAAGATATCTGAAATCATCGAAACCCGTAGATTCCGAATTATTATGTTTTAGGCTGTTAACTATGAAATTAAAAAAAATCTAATTCTAAATTTTAGTCCGAAAGCTTAACAAAGGACCCTTGAGTGTCGGCTACTCGATTGGGCAAATACCCGACTCGCACTATGACCTGCTAAGGTTACTCCCACCATTGCATCCAGCGCGTTACCCCTCGCTTGCTTTTTCTTGCCTGGGATTATATCTGAGAGGGCTGGCGTACCTGAGATATCTAAATTGGACATTATAAACAGAAATCGTAAATTTCATTTTCCCGATTTCCCACAATAAAATTAAGCTGTTGTCCCTTTTGGTTCCATGTTAGAAATTTCCCATAGAGTTTATAACTCTAAATCTTGAAGATTACAAAAAACCTTTTATAAAAATGTAAATGTTTCAACTTTATTTGTGTAATATTCGCCTTTTTAGTAGGAAAATTATATATATACACATATATAAATATATAATAAAAAAATAAAGATAAATAAAATATATTATTGTTTGTCCTTACGACAAACTTTTAATCACATAGAATATAGATATAGTATATTTTACTATATTTCTTAATTAAAAATTAATTTGGTTGCAAATTTAAATGTTTTTAGTTGAAAATTCGATTTTTTTCAAAAATTGATTTTTAAACTTGAATTTAAACTATTTTATTTATTTTTCCACTTTTTTTAGTTGAAAATTCCATTATTTGGTTACAAATGCGTGTATTAAAAAGTCTTGTTTCTTCGTAGAAGATTATTTTTCTTGATGGAAAAAGTCGAATCGTTTAATACGATATTCAGAAGTTTTAAAAGAATTTTTAAAATAATTCAAAAGTTGAAAAGCTTCCAAATAATTAAAAATAAAATTATATGCGAAAATTTCATTAAGATTCCTACAAAAATTATGAATGGGTTTAATTTTAAAACATTAATTTGAAGAGAATATTGAAGAAGATTTAAAAAGATTTCCAAAATTGTCAGAAAATAATATGGAAGATTTTAACAGCTTATGTTAATTTTGCGAGACTTATTCAAAGTTTTATGGAAAACTCGAATGATATAAAAAGTTGTTGTTAAGAAATTTCAAAAGAATTAAAAAAATGCTAACAAATTAAAAATATTCTATAGCATTTTAAACAAAATTTAGGTTATTGAAGATTTTGAAATTAAATGTTGAAACTCTTTAAGCATATTGAAAGGCTGTCATTCTTATAAATAATAAATTGTTCAAACAATTATATTTGTTGACATGATTTAACTATAACCTCATTAGAATTTGAAGTGGAAAATATTAGAAAAAAACTCCGAGTTTCTAGCATTATTCTAAGATAATATTTTTATAAATAATAAATTGTTTAAACAATAATCTTTGTTAACTAGATTTAATTTTTAAACATTAATGCCTTTTCGTAACTATATGTAACCATTTTATTAAAAATTGAACTACTTTACGGAAATCTTATATTTTGATAAAAATGCAAATAACTTTTTGGTTGAAGATTCACCTGCTTTGAGTGAGGATTTAACTTTTCTTATTAAAAATTGGTTCTTTTTTATTTTATTCAGTTGCTTTTGATTTAAATTAACAATATTTTATTGTTTAAAATATTAACTATTACATTTGTCGTTGAGAACTCATCTTTTTTAGTTGGAAATTCAACTGCTTCTTTAAAAAATGACTACTTTGTTGATTAACAAAAAACAGTAAGATTTCACCATACTGCATCGTCTGACGTTATTATTAAATCACATTGGGGGGGGGGGGGATTATACGGATCCTAAAAAGAGGAATTTTTAGTTAAAAAAAAATTATCATAAGATATCGTAAAATATAACAATTTCTAGATTCAGAAACAAATTAGATGAATAAATTTGAAATTTTAAAAATTCAAGTACAAGGAATTCGTTTCTTCAATTCAAATAGCTTGATTCAATAACAGCAGTGCTATTATTCATTCTCATTTTAATTTAGAAACCGAATTTTTTCTACGCCCAAAAATTCGTATTTGTTTATAAAATATTTGATTACAAAAACCATTTACAATAATGTTTATTCTTAACGTTTCAATGATTTTTGTGATTAAACGTAATTCTTATATTAATATATACATTGAATCAACCTAGTACTAGTTGTACAATATTTTGAAATTCAAAGTAATAAGGTTCATGGATTTTAAACTGAAAACGTTAAAAAAGTGAATAATATGTAAAATAGTAACATTAATCAATTTTTAAATTAGTACCGTGTAAATTATATAAATTTCAAATTCTGTGTGTGTGAAACTCAATTTCTTTAGAATACCATTATTAGAATGACATTATTTTATTTTAAATTAAAATCATTAATAGTTCCATCAATTTAAATTCATAGAAACTGTTCCCACACAAAATTATTGCAGATTGATACACAACAAATTGCAGTAAAATCTCACTTTTAAAACCTTGAAAATGGTCAAATTTGCGAAGTTTTCAATTTACCGTCTAAAAGTCTTCAAAACATAATAAATTTAAATTGTAAGCTTTCGAAATTAGAGCAATACATAGGTATTCTATGAATGAGCATTGCGAATACAAAGGGATTATAAGTACAATGGATACTAGTTTCAAAATCTCAGATACGCCCGCCTCTAATCCGACGCGTGATATACTACTGGGTAGAGGCAAGTGAAGGGTAGCAATAGTGGGGGTACACTTGAGCAGGTATCAGTGCGAGTCGGGCTATGACCCTCTATTGGCATAGCTTCTCTGCTTGTTATTTATGATCGTATTCTTATTTCAATTTCGGAAAGGATATTTTAAAGCCTTCAGACCATTTAAACGAGCTTCCTGGACCTTTAAAAATATCTACCTGAGTGCCTGCGGAGAATTTCTCTGAGCTTCTTTGACGTAAACAATTTTTAGTATATACTCCAAGATTCTTTTCGGTAGGGCAAAATCGTTTTGTACTTCGATCTTAATTAATTAAATAAAGTGAATATCTGCAGGTTGCACGTAATTAATTGGCGATAAAATCTGCTGTTTTACTTATTGAATAAAATATGGGAATCAAACGCTTTTGACTAAATGAAACGAAAATTGTAATCCGATGATTGTAAAAATTGCAACGATGAATCTTAGATTAAAATGATGAGAGGTAAGAAGCGGCGAATTATTCTTATAAGCTGGATGTTCAACCACCTTGAAAATTTCGTCTCCGCCACTATAGAATGTTAAAGTATAAACTTTTTGTGATATTTGACTTAGAAGTTATAAAAATTATTAGCTGAAATCTTCAATATTAACTCAGCTTCAGAATAGACCTTTTTATTCTAGACGTCGACAGTGCGTACTTGCCAGGATTTTACGTCATTTCCGTTTTTTTTTCGAACAGATTTGTGTCGAAATGTATGGAAAATATTGTAAATAAAAATAACAACGAAAAATAAATGTGTAAATAAATGAGAGTTTAAAGACAACAAATTTTTAAGTATATTCAGAAAAAAAACTGCGAAAAAAATGCGAAAAGTGTGGCGAGCAAGCCCATTATTTACATTTGTTGACATCTGTCGTTTTCAAAAAAATGTTTGAAAATTCGGAAAAAATCACGGAAGATGATGTTCCAGGAGCAAAATCAGTGCACAAATCGGTGGAAGAGCGCAGTGTTAAACAGCTTAAGCGATGGATAAAATATAGGAAACGGACTTTAAAAGCAAAAAAAGTGATTCATTAAAAAGTTTAGTTGAGGTTGTGTTTGGCACGTATTAATATTTTCTTTCTTTGCTAACATTTTCTTACATATTAAATGAAGCATTGTTATAGGGGTTTCGAACTTCCTAAATTTTTTGATAAAGATAAAATCTATTTAATACTTTCACTTAAGAACGCAAAACTATTATATTTATGTATTTATAACCAGTTTATATGAAAGAAGAAAAATTTGTTACTACATTCCTCATATCAGGTAATCACTAACAAATGGCTTTTTATTGTCTAAACATGGAAAAGAGAAGTAGAAAATATAATATTGTGTTATTTTATATTGGTATGAATATTAAATATTTACTCAGACAAAGTTCTGAACTGCAAATCTTGTATAAAAGAAAAAAATTATTACAGCCATACAAAACCTCATCTAACCTTACCAAAAAAAATTATGTTTTTTTTCCTTTTAATGGCGAGTTTCTACATTTAGGACATCGTTTCAGCTGCTCTATACTGTGCTCTTCTACTGATTCGTGCACTAATTTTGCACCCGGAACATCATCTTCCGTGAGTTTCGCCGAATTTTTAAGCATTTTTTAGAAGATGACAGATGCCAACAGACGCAAATAATGGTCTTGGTCGCCGCACTCTTTGCACGTTTTTCACCGTTTTTTTTTTAAATAGACTTAAAAATGTTCTGCCTTAAAAATCTCTGTTATTTACAAATTAATTCTTTGTTGTTTTTATTAACAATATTTTCCATACATTTCGACTCAAAACTGTTCGAAAAATACGGACATGACGTAAAATTTGGGCACGTGCGCACTGCCGACGTCTAGAATAAAAAGCTCTATTAGAATGAGCCATGGCCATATTACGGAATTTTCAAGAGTTTCACCACTCGGTTTTTGAGTATACACCATATTACAAAACATTAACAATGATTTCAAAATGTTTCAAAGATTTTTAAATATTTAAAAGGATTTTGAACATTTTATAAAGGCGTGTTTATCATATTTTAAATATTTCATAACAATTTCACAAAGATTTTTAAACTTTTATAAGATGTAAAGGGTTTTAAAGATTTGGAAAATGGCACAGTTCACCAGACTTCAAAGATTTTAAAACATTTGGAAGATTTGAAAAGGTTTCAAAACATTTTAGAAGATTTCTTTTTTACTAATTATAGATTTCAAATAATTCAATGATTTCAATGAATAAAAAAGATTTCACAAACAAAGATTTAAGAAAAATTTCCCAAAGAAATCACGTTCCGAGAATTTTTGTGAACACATTCTAATATTGTGTTAGGATTGTTTTTAATTCGTAACTAATTATTTATTTGAAATGCGCGCTGAATCCTGGGGAACATAACCTTGTTTCAGAATTTAGTTATACGTATATTTTGCGCACGTCTTCTGAGTCTCGAAGTTTTTGACCAATCAGCACAAGATCTCGAGCGCGGGAGATTTGGAAACCGAATTAAAATCGCCTATATAGTACTTTTTTGCATCTGTAATTAAGACTATTAATAAATGTTACGA
>NC_046661.1:63346084-63348868 GCF_010883055.1 Belonocnema kinseyi
ATAATTTAATAGACAAAGTTAGATATGAAAATAATAAGATATGTATATTCGTTTTTTATTCTTGTAGTTGATTTTTTCAATTTCTAAGAATTTTGCTAGTCACTTAAAAAAAAGACTGTTTAAGTTAATTATCTGTAATTAAGTCTATTAATAAATGTTACGAGTTTACTGTGTGTGTGTGTGTATATATATATATATATATATACAGGGCGAACACGCTGGGGCTTAGATACACGGTGGATCGAATGCTACCCGAATTGTAGAATAACAAGGGAGAAGCCATTATACAGGATATTTTCATATTTCGCGCCTTTAAGGTTGCATTTGGATCGGGTTTATAATAGTTTCCGCATGGTTGCGTTTGAAACTTCAAATGGATACAAGTGTCAAAACAATATAGGTTATGTTACATAGTAATTACAGATACCAAAAGTGTTTAATTAATAATGAAATGAGACATGTGAACTGAGAAGTAAACGTCATTTTTTTCTGTGCCAATAACATTATGGAATGTCCGCTGAGTGACAAATACCATAAAATAGTAATAATATTCTGCGCTTCCAGTGGGTGAAGAGTGAATTGTGTTTACCGCTTATTTACGGCATAAAAACAGGTATGTTATGAATAGACAGTATATGTTTTAAATACAGTGAATGAAATATTACATGCGTAAACTTCAAATTGACATTACCTTCATTTACTTACAGCGATTAGGACAAACCGGTGAATCTGAACATAACTTCGAAATAATGACAGATCGGCCCGGCATGTTTATTATACTTTCGTTTGATTATTCTTTCCCAAAGAAATGTTTTGTGGTTTTGTATGTTTATCACTAACAGTGTTGGCAGTGATAATTTAAATAATAATCACTTATTGACAATTTAACAATCATTACTTATTAATCATTTTAATAAGTTAAACATTATTTTTGAATTTAAAATTTGATTACCATTGTTTTTACACAGATCGATCCTAAAAGAAATACACATCAGGAAATGCAGATGGAATTAGGGCATTTCGGCTTGGTGTATTTCAATAAACATTGTTAAAAAATCTTTATCTCCGGACCTTATCCCAAGCCTGGGGATTTATGAGCCTAAAATTAATAATCTGAGTCATTTCGATGGTATAGGCGTATCGAAAAGATATCTCGAAGCAATCTAACTTGCCCGGAGTTTAATTGATACCATTTTTAGGTATTTTTTTTATTTTAGAAAATGTTTTCTTTCGACCTCAGCTCAAAATTTGATTGTATCAACCAATAAAATAAATTAAACACTTTTTGGTGATAGGATTGTACCAGTAATCAATCTAGAAGAGAAATTTTAGGCCGATATTTACATTCCAGTTTTTTTCAATTATTCTATTTTTGAACTTGCTATATCTGGATCTGATTTTCAAATTGGTATTTGATCAGCACCTAAAATCAATGTTAAGTAATTTTGAGAGTATTAGTGAAAAAAAAAATCTCGAAATAATTTGACCAGCCCGGATTATAATTAATAAAGCTTTTAAGGATTATTTTTATTTTAGAAAATGTTCTCTCTGACCAACTTTTTCTTTAAATTATTGTATTTTCGAAATTGCTATCTCTGGATCTGATTTCCAAATTGGCATTTGATCAGCACCTAAAATCAATTTTAAGTAATTTTGAGGGTCTCGGAGTATCAAAAAAAATCTCGAAGCAATTTAACAAGCCCAAATTTTAATTAATAAACTTTTTATGTATTATTTTTATTTTAGAAAATGTTTTCTCTGGACGTCATTTCAAAGTTTGATTTGATCAACCACTAAAATAAACTAAAGACTCGTTGGTGATAGGATTGTGTCAGTAATAAATCTAGAAGTGAAATTTTAGGGAAGAATGTTCATTCCAATTTTGTTTTTATATTATTCAATTTTCTAACTTGCTATATCTGGATCTGATTTCCAAACTGGCATTTGATCAGCCGCTAAAGTTAATTCTAAGTAATTTTGATGGTATCGGTGTATCCAAAAAAATGTCGAAGCAATTTCTCTGGGCCTCATCTCAAAATTTCGTTTGATCAACTACTGAAATAAATGAAAAAATCGCTCCGGATAGTATTGCATCGGAAAGAAATGTAGAAGCGAAATTTTAGGTCGGAATTTTTATTCCAATTTTTTGAGATATTATTCTATAATTATCTATTTTATCAGGGCTGAAAATTAAATTCATACATTATTGGTATCTTATCAGAAAATAAGAATATTTGAGAGTAACTCAAAGCTACTCGAAATATTATTTTAATGTATTTGTTTGAGGCCTCATTCAACTTTAAATTATGCTGTTAGAAGTAAAGACACCAATTCTGTAAATTTTATTTCAGATGTTATCTTTTCCATTGGAGGTTTTCCTGTATTAATTATCGATTGATCAAACGAAATTTTGAGATGACGTCCAGAGAAAGTATTTTCTAATATAAAAAACTCTCTGATGACTTTATTAATTAAATTTTGGGCAAGTTAAATTGCCTAAAGATATCTTTCTGATACACCTACACCATTAAATTGACTCAGAAGTAATTTTAGGGGCTGATCAAATGCCAGTTTGCAAACCATATCCAGAGAAAGTGATTTCGAAAATACAATAATTCAAAGAAAAAGTTGGTCCAGAGAAAACATTTTCTAAAATAAAAAAATCCCTAAAAATTGTATCAATTCAAATTTGGTCTAGTTAAATTGCTTCGAGATATCTTTTTGATATACCTGTACCATTTAAATGACTCAAATAATTAATTTAATATATAAGTGTGTATATAT
>NC_046661.1:63348968-63356349 GCF_010883055.1 Belonocnema kinseyi
TTAATTACAGATGGTTAACTTAAACAGTCTTTTTTTTTAATTGACTAGAAAAATGGTTAGAAATTGAAAAAATCAACTGGAAGAATAAAAAACGAATATACATATCTTATTTTTTTCATATCTAACTTTGTCTATTAAATCTTTAATATCCAGGGGCACGCTGAGCTTATTCCCGCTCTTAATAACTGTTAATATGCATGAATATATTAAATTGTATGCATACTTTAAAACAAATCTCACATTAAATTAACGCAAACAATTAAAAATTCCTTGGAACATTTTTAAATACTCACAAATATTGTAATCCCTTCAAAATATTTTGACACACCTTAAACTTTTTTTAAAAAGTTTTTCAAGTACTTTTGAATTTTTTTAAATAACCATTCTAAAATTTTTTTAATTCTTTAAAACTTCTTAAAATAATAAAAATTACTTTGACATCTTTTAAAACATCCTCAAATAATTTGAAATCTTTTGAAATCTCTTGAAATTTTTTAAAGCTCTTGAAAATATATTAAAGCTTTATAAATACCATGAAATATATCAAATTCTTTAAAACTCATATTAAATTACTGTAATCAATTGAAAATCACTTAGAATCTTTTAAAATAACCATTCCAAAATTTTTTTAATTATTTGAAATTCCTTTAATTTATAAAAACAAATTGAAAATTCCTTGAAAACTTTAAAAACGTCCTCAAATATTTAAAATCCTTAAAAATCTTTTGAAATCTCTGGAAATTTTGTAAAACTTCAGATTGAAATTTTAAAAAAGAGAAATGTTCCAAAACGTTAAATATTGAAATGTTTGTAGATTAGAGTTTTGGAAATGGTATCAATAATATTTCAAAGCTTTCGAAATCTAATTTTCAAACATTTTCAACTAGTCAATAAGAATAATTTGCAACTCGATGGGATTCAAATCTTCAAATTTTGAATTGTAAACTTGAAATTTTATATATAAAAAATTAATAATTATGAATTAATTGAAAGCGTTCAACATTTAAACTGACGTATTTCAATTGGGCAATCTCTAAATGAAATTATTTCAGACTGAAATTTAGGAAAAAGAAAAATGTCAAAATGTTAAAAATTCTAATGTTTGTAGATTAGTTAAAGTATTAAATTAAAGTATTAATAGCAATTACTCGAGTTAAAGTTTAACTATTTCTAAAACGAGGAGGGTGAAACAAGAAATCGGAAGTTTTTTGAGGACTAAGTTTGAAATTGAATCAGGACCGGGAGCTTTGTTATTTTTAGTAGTTTTAATTTGTTTTGTCTATTCCTTATGGGTTATTTTCTTAAAATTATCGGTGCTTGGGATTCTAAGGAAATCGGAGACAAACTGACAGTGTCTCCAGAACGTGGGATTTTTCGGCCCCCACCACTCTCCCATCTGGGAGCGACACATTCAAACGTAGCGTGTCGGTGAGTCGGCTCTGCTACATGTTGCGTAGGCCAGCCTCCTGTAGAACCGAAAAAGCACGAGCACGATCCCGAGGCCCCCGATTTCACGATTCGTTTTCGGTGGCTAACTGGCTATTTGTAGGAGTTTTTAAGTAAACTGAGTTTCGCACGGTGTCAAGAGAATGAAAGTTCAGGCCTTTTTGCGGTCAATAAAGCATCTGAAGATTTTAAAGCAATCTTTTTCATTTTGCCGAATTTCAAAGAAAATCAGGAAAAATTTTAATAGTTTTTAATGATTAGAAGGCTTAGAAAGTCCGACAAGGTTAGAAACAGAACTTTTTCAAGATTGGTAGGAAAATTTTTAATGACTTTTTGTTTTAAAAAACGTACTTTATAAGAATATTAAAAAAGGTTTTTGAACATGTGAAAGGATTTCCTAAGACTTAAAATAAGACTGTATAAGATTTTATAGCAAAATGTTTTAATTTAAAATTCCTGGGAAAAATTTAAAAGATTATGAGTAAATTTTTCACACATTTTGAATTAAGGAACATAATTCTTATAAGGTCTTCTTGTACAATTTTGTTACACAATTTTTTAAATTATATTTTTCTCTATAAATCTACATTCAAATTTGAGTAAGTTTAAGAGATATTCAGACATTTTGAAAGGATTCAAATATAATTAAAACTTGTAAAGATTTTTCAAGAATTTTGGAAGTTTTCACGAAAACGAAAAAAATGATTTTAGGTTCCTAGAAATAATTAAAACCATTTTTTATTTCGAAAGATTAATTTTAGGAGATTATTTTAAAGCATTTAAAAACATTAAAAATGACGTCAAAAATTGTCAAACTTTCTGAAAAATTTGTAAGGCAATTTTTTTTAATTTTGCCAAATATTAAAAATCAGGAAAAATTTGAATAGTTTTTAAAGATTAGAAGACCTGAAAAGATTAAAAAAAAAAGAATTATTTTTCTAATTATCGTGTGAAATTTTTAAATGATTTTTTATCTTGAAAAATGTGCTTTAAACGGAAATTAATGAAGATTTTTAAATACATGGAAGAATTTCCTAAAATTTCGAAAAAGAGTGTAAAAGGTTTTAAAAGCAACATTTTTTAATTCGATAAGATTAAAAAAGAATTTAAACTTCAGAAGAGTTTTAGAAACGTAGGATAAACTGATTTAAAAAACCGAAAAATTCTTGTAGAAGAATAAGAAAAGTGCATCTGGAAATTGTCTACAATTATCAGTTTTTAAAATTAAAATTCAAATGATTTTTTTAAAAACTACTTTCAACACATTTCTTTTCAAGCAGAAGTCCCGATTTTAATCGCAAGAGGTTCAATTATTTCCAATCAGAATTAATAATTACATAAATTTTGAAAATTAAAAAAAGGTAACTTGGAATAAGTTGAATGAAATTTAAAAAAGTTTATTTTAATTACACATAAAATTTGTTAATTTATTTCTAAAATTTTGGAAACATTAAAAATTATAGTATTTAAATACACTTAACATTTAAGACTTTTATATTAAATTTTGATAAGATATAATAGATATGTATGAAAAATGAAAAAATAATACTAAAAGTCGATAAACGAAGGACTTTCAGATAATGAAAGAAAATGAAAGAAACTCCTTGAGAAAAAATGTAAATAATTGTTTTGGAATGAATTCTAACAGAAAATTGAAAAAAGATTACACAAAATTTTTTATTATATCCTAAAATGTCTAAAAAGTACGTAAAATATTTTTAAGCAAAATGTTGTAATTTTTCCACATTACTTAACTTTAAAAAAATTAAGGAACATAATTCTTTCAAATTTGAGTAAGTTTAAGAGATATTCAAAAATTATGAAACAATTCCAAATTAATTATAACTTGTAAAGATTGTTAAAGGAATAATAACATGATTTTTTATTTCCAACAATTAATTTGAAAAGATTAATTTTAAACATTCTATAACATTGCAAAAGATTTCAAATATTCTCAAAGCATCTGAAAAACTTTAAAGGCATTTTTTTAATTTTGCAGAATTAAAGAAAAATCAGGAAAAATTTGAATAATTTTTAAAGATTAGAGATTGGATGGTCTGACAAGACTAGAAAAAGAGAATTACTTTTCTAATAATCGTGTGAAAGTTTTAAATAATTTTTTGTTTAAAAAATGCACTTTAAAAAAATTCACGTAGATTTTTAAATACATCAAACGATTTCCTAAAATTTAAATAATCAAGTAAAATCAGGAAGTATTTACTAGGCTTGATAAGATTCAAAAAACTTTAAACTTTATAAGTGTTTTAGAAATAAACTTTAGGAACTTTAAAAGAATCTCGAAAGGTTTCAGGAGAATAAACATAGTTTCTTAAAATGATTGGGAAAATTTAGAAGATTATACGGACATTTTTTTCTACATTTTGAATGATTTTTTAAAATTTTTGATAAAATCTTGAGAGAGTTACCAATATCTTGAAGAATTCAAAACGTTTTAAATATATAAGAAATTTTCCTAATATTTTTTAAAATCCTTTAAAATTAAAATAAAATATTTTTAAAATCACCTAGGATCTTTTCTGACACATCTGATATATTTGAAAATCTTTTTTTTTTGATTATCTTAAGAATCTTATAATAATAATTTACATATACATTTATAAAGAAACTGATAATACTTATTTTATTATATATGAAATCTTTACAAAATCTTTAACGCTTTAAAATACTTATCTCAAGATTACAAAATTTAGCTTTTACAATTTTATTTTAATTGTAAAATAATTGTAATTGGAAATTGATTGTAAACAGATATAAAATAAGTCCAACCAAATTTATTTTATGAAGAAATATCTCATGATTATAAAAACAGAAAAAAAATTGTAAAGGTAAGTCTTTGTAGCATTTTAATAACTAATTAACGTATTTTTAGATTATTTTTCCTTGATTCTGGCCGAGGGTGAAACATGTTACAAAAAACCGTCGTGCAATTTCAAATAAAAATTGTACTCTCTGTACATAATTTTCTTAATTATTAATAATAATAATACTTTTATAAATATTGAAAAAATTTTATTATGATATGCATTGATTTTTATTTTTAAAATTCCTGTAAATACTTGGTGTTTTTTAAATTTTACGATATTTGTGTACCATGTTTGACCTTAGGGAATAGATTTGAGGAATAAAATTATAAAAATATATCCATTAGTTAGTAAAATACTATGAATAATCGCCTTTCAAATTATAGTTGAAGTTGAAGAAATAGATATTTCTCTTTATCCACACATTTTTTAATGAAATTCCTTTCCACACCACATTCAAAGGAAAATTTTACAACATTTTTGTCAAATGATTAATCTTTTGAATGAGGTCAAGTTAATAACTTTTTGGCCTTTTCTCTTATAATCTTCAAAATTGTGATTATAGCCTAATATAGCATGAAAAGAGATGTATCAAAAAAAAACCTAGAGGACTCTAAATTTTTTTATTTTATTGGATTTAAAAAAATATTAGAAAAATTCAAGTCTTTTTAAAAAATTTTTAGGACATTTAGATGTTTGGAAGATATCAACGAATAATTGACAAATTTTGAGAAATGTTTTGAAGTTTTTAAATATTTCTGATACGTTTAAAACAAAATAAATTCCAAGAAAATATTTTTAACTTATTACATTTTTCTTAAAATTTTAAAAAAGCATTCTAGATGTAAAAAACTTGATTTATATAATCTTCTCAATTTCTCACAGGAATTTCAAGAAAAATTATTTTATGTCCTTGAAATCTTTCGGAATTCCCTTAAAGCTTATAAAGTTTTTTTTTAATCTTTGGAAATCTACATTTCTGAAAAATTTAAGTTTAAAATAAGATTTGAATCTCTTTCATTCTTCTAAATATTTCTTGAATTTACTGGATTATTTACGTTTTGTAAAACTTTTTAATCTTATCAAATTGAAACAATTTGCTTTAAAATCTTCTACGCTCTTCATTTAAATTTTATGAAATCGTTTGATGTGTTACAAAATCTTTTTGAATTTTTGTTTTAAATACAGTTTTGTGAATAAAAAATATTAAAAATTTTCAAACGATTATTAGAAGAATAATTCTTTTTTCTAATATTTTCAGACCTTCTAGTCTTTTAATTCTCAAGAATTATTCAAACTTTTCCTGATTTTTTGCAAGTTTTAATTATGTTTTAATCGTTTCAAAATTTCTGAATATCTCGTAAACTTACTAAAATTCAAAAGAAAATTTTACAAACCAACATAAACATAACAAAAAATGGTTCAACAAAATTGCGCAAGAAGGCTTGATAAGAATTAAATTCCTTATTTTTTCTAAAATTATATAATATGGAAAAATTACGAAATAATTTTAAAAAATTGTGATCTCATTTTTAATTTTCTCTCAGAATTCATTCCATTCCATTTTTGGTTGAAAAATAATTTTTTAAATGAAAATCTTACTATACGTTTAAAAATTGAACTATTCTGTTGTAAATTCGATTGTCTGTATTTTTTTAAAAACATTTTTCATTTGAAAATTCATTTCTTCCATCGAAAATTAAACTATTTTAAAATTAAAGTTTTTTTAAAATAACTATTTTGGTTGATAATTTAACTGTTCTGTTGAAAATTCGATTTTTTGTTGTTTTTGCAAAAACATTTTCTAATACTAAAAATTTAACTATATCATTTTTGGTTGAATTTTTTTTGGCAGGAAATTGACCTTTCTCAGTCAAAAATTCTTCTTTTTTGGTAGAAAATTATACTTCTTGTTTAAAAATTCATCTATCTCAATCAAGAATTCATTTCTTTAGATGAAAATGCGTTTCTTGATGAAACTTATTTTATTTTGGTATAAAATGATTCAAAGTTCGTTTATTTTTTTGGAAACTAAACTATTTTACTGAAAAATTGTTGGTTCTAAATTGATTTTTTAAACTGATAATGTGCCCGTTTTTCGATGAAAATTTATCTATTTTGTAAACAAAAAATTTTATTGTTTTAAAATTGATTTCGAAAATTTTGAATTTCTGTTTTTGGTAGAAAGTTATTGGTTTAAAAATTAAATTATTGGTTTGCAAATTAAATTTTTTGCTTGGAAATTTAAATATTTTGTTGAAACATTGATTTTTTGGGGTTGACAATTATTGTTCAACTGAAAATTTATCTATTCAATTTTTCGTTGAAACATTATAATTTTAGTTGGAAATTAATTTCTTTTGTTGAAAATTCCATTTTTTGTCTGAAAATTTAACCAGTCCATTTTTGATCGAATACTTTTTTTTTTAGTTTAAAATTCGTTTCTATAGATGAAAATTGAACAATTTTGTTGACACTTTTTTTTCTTGAAAAATTTTCATTTTAGTTATAAATTTTTCATCTTTGTTGGTGAATTATTCTTCCTTAAAAATTCATTTGTTTTAGATAAAAATTAATTACTTTTTGAAAATTCGCATTCATTTGGGTTTAAAAATTAATTTTTTGAACTGCAAACTTCAGTAGAAAGTACGATGTTTAAGTAAAAAAATTTATTTTTAAAAGTAATTTCTTAGGTTGAAAATTTTACTATTTTGTGGAAAATTTGATTTTTATTTGTTAAAAATCCATTGTTTACTAAAAATATGACTAAGGCATGCAGCACTAAATTTTAAACATTTTACACCCAGAAGTCTTGTCTCCTATATCTATTTACATAAAGTCAATTATATTTGCCTCTTCGCAATAAATCTAATGGTTCTAAGGTAAATCGGGATTTCAAAACCTAAATAGATTTGAGGAGCAGCCAGTGATCCCAGATCTGAAACGAGATGCAGTCCAATACTATGACAGGGCTATGTCCGTGTGAATATAGTAGGAGACGCTGTAAATGGCTGAGTTGCGCGTGCAACCCATTTCTCCTCTTCTGAATTTGAAAACTCGAAGATGCACGATTGCCGGTCGGAGCACTTCGTCGATTCTATTTATATATCTAT
>NC_046661.1:63356449-63358084 GCF_010883055.1 Belonocnema kinseyi
AGTTTTCTTCAACCCATCAGCATTTGGCCCGTATTTTCACCTCATATTTGAAGTCGGAAGAGCCGATTCCGGAGTGGTTGGTGGAAGGGCGCACAATACTCCAGCCGAAAATAGGCAACTTAGCTGACCCGAAGAATTACAGGCTAATACTTGTCTGAACACACTTTATAAGATATTCACAGCTATCCTAAATGATAGGATTGTTCGGGCAATTGAACCTGTGTGGCAAGAAATGTATGAACAATGAGGCTCAAAGAAAGGCGTAGCCGAATGTCGGGAGAACCTGCTCATCGATAGATGTGTCTGTAAAGATGCAGCATTCTACCAGCGTGACCTATCGATGGCCTGGATTGATTACCGGAAAGCTTTCGATTCGATCTCCCATAGACTTATCATCTGTCTTTTGGAAATCTTAAAGGTTCATCCGCAAATAGTTAGGTGCATAGAGAGATTGATGTCGCTTTTGGAAAACCAGATTTACTATCTCATCTGGAAAAAATCGTGTGACAACTAATAAGGACACCTTTCAGAGAGGTGTCTTTCAGAGCGACACGATGAGCCCACTGCTCTTTTGCCTTACATTATTGCCACTATCTCTAGCACTTCACCATTCCGACGGGTACTTGTGCGGCAAACCTGCAGATCGAAAATACAAGGTCACTCATGTGTTTTACATGAACGATCTTAAGATCTATGCTAAAAACAGAGAGCAACTGCATCTAGCTCTGGGGATTGTCGAACGATATACTAAGGAAATTGGAATGGAATTTGGGTTAGACAAATGCGCCAAGATTTATTTGAAGCGAGGAAAACTTAATGGCATCCCTAAAGATCCTGAGCTCGTTGATAGAAGCGCCATACGAAACCTTTGCGCTGGAGAGACTTATTCATATCATTTGGAGTAGTTCTATGGACGAAGAACGAGCTCAGATCCCTTGATATCGGGACAAGAAAGGTTATGCATATGAACAAAAGCATGCATCTTAAGTCTTCCGTTCCGCGACTGTACATCTCACGCCGTCAAGGTGGTCGCGGAATATTGAGTCTTGAATGTCTTCACAACAGGATTATTCTGGGTGCAGCAAATAGAGTTGCAAATGGAAGAGACCCTCTTCTTAAAATGGTCAGGAATCACGAAGAAGTGGGGAAAAGAGAGTTTCTGTACAAAGCAGCGGATGAGGCTGCTGAAACACTCAGACTTGACTTCAGTATTAGGGGTGAGCAAAACGCATCAAATCTTATCTATCTCGAGTACTCACTCCTGAAAGCCCGTATTAAGATAGCACAAGAGAAAAACTTTGTAAACAGCTCCTCGATAAGAGGATGCACGGTATCTTCCACAGAAATGTGAAGGATCAGTCAATGTCTTGTGAGCTAACGTTTGCTTCCCTTAAATCGCCCGGATTGAAGTCTGGTACGGAGGGTTTCATTTTTGCATGCCAAGACGGTGTCATTTCTACCTTAACATACCGTCGCCACATTTTGAGCCAAGACTCATTAACCTTAATATCGCTCCTCTAAATGCTCCTAGGAAAATTGAGTCAATTGTCGAGAACGGGAAGTGCCGCATATACTGGAACTTTATATTCTCGACAATTGTTTCTGTTGCTCACTCGAGGCCTGACATGGTTCTTC
>NC_046661.1:63358184-63360039 GCF_010883055.1 Belonocnema kinseyi
GCTATTATTTTTAAGGTTCAAAATGATAATAATTAAAAAAAATTTCAGTTCGTAACATTAAAAATTGAACGATTAAATTAATTTTTTAACTAAAAACTTTTTAAAATAAAAGTTCCATTGTTTTTATTTTAAGTTGTTCCAGATTAATATTTGTGCATTGTTATTTAGAGATAAAAATTTTAGTTCGCAATTGAAAATGTTAGAAATTAACTTACTATCAAAATAATTGAATTTTCAACTCAAAAAAAAAGAGAATAACAAATTTCCAACAAAATAATTACATTATCTACTAAAATGATAAATCTTCAACAACAAAAGAAGTTTTAATTTTTGATTAAAAACTGTTGAACCTTAAAAATAATAGCGTAATTTGTATTTTTTAACCAGAAATCTCTCAAATGTTAAAGTCATAAAAATTTTAAACGGTTATTTCGTATTTTTAAATAATTTAATTAAAAAAATTTTTAAATTAAAAGGTGTTAAAAGTTTGTGTTTTATACGTATGAATTATTGAGCGTTTCAATGAAATTATTCTGAATTAAAAATTTTTTTCAAAGCAATTGTATGTATTCCTGACTTGTATCAGAGATTTTTTGAAAATAAAAAAATAATTCAGATCTGGGACAAGCCATTATAAACAACAATTAAAAACTATACAAATTTGAACAGAGTGGTTAGAAATAAAAAGCCTTTATTTTTTAAAATTGTAATGAGCTAAATTTTAAGTTTGAACTCTACTATTTTAATTTAGAATCATATTAAAAATTAATTTAAAACTTGAAATTATTTGAAATAATTTGAATTACGATGTAGATTTTTGCAGATTTAAAAAAAAAGCTTTTGAGAATTGTAAAATATTCAAAAAGAATAACAAAAATTGTTGTGATTGCTAAGAAAATTGAAAATGATTTTTTAGTTTGAAAAATTAATTTTAAGTGTGTATTTGAAAAGATTCTAAAAATTAAAAGAAAGGAATCAGGACGATTTTAAGGCAATTTTTTTTATTTTGCAGTTTTTTAATTTTAAGAAAAAAATCTAATTAACACAATAAGTCAATTTTTAACCCAAAAGTGTACTTTTCAACAAAATAAATTAATTTTCTATCAAATCATTGGTGTTTTAACTAATAAAATGAACAGGATAAAGTTTCAAACAAAAATGGAATAGTACAATTTCCAGATAAAAACTGTGCTAAAAAATTGAATTGAACAAGACAAAAAAACGAATTTTCAACAAAATTGTTAAATTTTCAAGGGAAAAGGTGAATTTTTGACCAAGAAGCTTAATGTTCTATACAAAAAAAACTATTTTCCAACTTAACCAATATAAACGATTAATTTTTAATCAATCATATAATAGTTACATTTTCAGATAAAGATAAATAATTTTTTAAAGAAAAAATTAATTTTAAACAAAGTTGTTAATTTTTCGACAAATCAGATGAATTTTCGACCAAGAAAATTGATAATCTACAAAAAAAGACAAATCTTAAACAAAATACATAAATTTTTAAAGAAATTATTTAATTTTAAAGTAAAAAAGACGAATTATCTACAAAAAATTGAAATTTCTAAGCGAAAAATATGAGTTTTCAATGAAAGTGTTAAACTTTCAACCAAATAGTTAAATTTTCAATCATAATTAAAAAACCTTGTTAAAAAAACGTATTTTTTTTGACAAAGTAGTTCAACTCTTAGTGAAATAATCGACTTTCAAACCCAAGAAGATGTACAGTTTATATTTTAACCAAACGATTGCATTTTTGACGAAAAATGATAAAATTTTCAACCAAAAGGATTAAATTTCTACTAAATAAGGTCAATTTCCAACAAAATACATGAACTTTCAACGAAAT
>NC_046661.1:63360139-63362627 GCF_010883055.1 Belonocnema kinseyi
TTTTGCTGTAAAGATAGATTTCAAAAGACCAGACTAATAAATCTTGTTAATTCAATTAATTATGAATTTATCAATTTAATTATTTAAAAATCCCCTTTTTTTCCTTAGTTATAACTTGTTAAGATTTTCAGAAGAAGATTTCATCGCTGGAGTTGGGTTTTCAAACCCTTAATTGTGGAAACGGACTTGCTGTTAATTTATTCCTATAAATTGTAGAAATCTTATTTTTCATACTTTTATTAATTATTCTCTTATTAAATCTAAAATATTTGAATTTTCGCGCGGTAAAAGACTGTCGGCTTGTTACATAAGTAGGCTTTAGCCCTACGTCACAACGGTAAAGCAGTAGAAAGATTTTTTGAGGTTAGAAAAGTTTGACATGTATGTATCGCTGATTTTTTTCAGATCTGAAGCTTGATCCAAATTTTCGGCAGTCTTTTTTTTTTAATTATAAAAAAAATTTTCTGGAAAAATCATATTTTTAATTTCTAAAAAAGTATTATAGAAAGACATTTCGAGATAAACAAGTGCTGAAAACATTTTTCTTTGACAAATATTTTTTTTTAATTGAAATAATCAAATTTATACCAAAGAAACAAATTTTTGAATGTTTGTAGTGTTTAAAAATTATTGTTTAAATATAAAATAACAATAATTAAAACAAAATATATTTCTGGATAAGATATTTTGGTTGAAAATCTATATAATATTTTTTAAATCACGAAAATTCTTCTGAAAAATCGAAATGTTAATTCAAAAATACGTGTTTTTGTATATTAATTTGTCGGTAAAATTTTTTGCATAATTTCAATTTTAAATTCAAACAATAATTTTTAACACTTTAAATATGAAACAAAAATTTATTTGATAACAATATTTTATTATCGTATTTTTAATAAATAATTAATATTGATTAATTAAGAAACAATTTTATTTGGGGAGTTTTATTATTTGGCAATTTTCAAATTCGTTAATATTATAAACTGTTCAGGAATTTTATTAGTTTTGGAATTGTATTTTTCGGGACAGAGAGTTTTACCAAGCCGGGAAAATTATTTTTCGGTATATTTCAGCCGTTCCCATATAATTACAGAAAATTTGCTCTAATTATAATTTCGGCGCTCGAACTTGTTGATTTTTTCCTATAGTATTAATAAAAAAAATTGTATGGAAATTTTTGATATAACAAAGTTTAAGATAATCACAATTAAAAATTTTTAAATTCGCTGTACATCCATATTCTTGGATCTTGACGATTTTTTTCTAATACATTCAGTTCTGGTAGGCTTTTTTAACATCTAAGTATGTAAAAAAGGTAATCTTCAGAAAATTTAAAAACTAATTTAAGAACTATTTATACTCTTTTAAGATACCAATACAATTTACATAACACTAATTCTAAAATTTGCAAATTTTTAGGCCTTCAGTTTAAGAACTTGAATTTTAACGTTAAAATTGCTTCACTTTCAGAATACAGCCTTATTGTTTGAATTTTCGTTATCAGTTATAGGTCAGGTCCAAAATAACATTCTGGGATTCGAAATTGTTACAACGCGAAAAAGTTTTAATTTAAAATTTAAAAATGCGAAAATACACCATTTTCCATGTTCATTTACAATCCACGAGTCACTTTCTTTCGATTCCCTTGAAAGTCAATCCTTTGCTTTCAGTTTTCTTTTTAAAATATGCCTTCAACTCAACGCATTTCAAATTAAATGTTTGCAGCTGCATTTAGATTGAATTATACAAAGGTTTTCTGTTTTAAATATATATTAATTAAAACATTTTATTTGTTTTTCACAATTGTAATTTATAACTTCCAAAATGGAATAATTGTAGCTCAAACATGAAAAATTATAGACAAATTTAAAGAAGTTCTATCACATATATTGAACTATTAAAACCTCTGACCTTTTTTAAGTTTTTTAAAACTCTTTTAAAAACTTTCTTTAAGAATTTTGGTTGTGATTTCTTAATAAAAGAATAAGTGATATTTAGTCTCCAGAATCGCAATTTCAAAAATATTTAAAGCTTTAATACTTCAGACATTTTAAATTTGTAGTCTTCAGTATATTGAATAATTTCAAATTTAAAGGTATTTAAATATGTCATCTGAATTTTTGAATGGAAAGTGTTCGGTAATTTTAGATTGAAACATTTCAAATTATTTAGTTACAAATTAAAATCGTGCAACTTCAAGTTTTATTAATTTTTTGATCATTTGTCACCCCCACAAATTATTTATGTTTTTTTTTTTAAAGAAAATAACGCCTGATTTTTGTAAAAATTAACAAAATTAAAATTAAAGGTTCACTCAAGGTTATTTTTGTTCAAAAAGCTTGTTCCTGAATAAATTAACTCTTATTGTTTCCAATTTCGTTCTGTCACTTACAAGGAAACTATCCCAGGTGTCCCTCACCGATTTTAATGAAACTGCAATATGTTGTAATACATCGAAAAATAAGAGACACGTATTTTTTTTTATCGG
>NC_046661.1:63362727-63372552 GCF_010883055.1 Belonocnema kinseyi
ATACGCCATCTAGCGGCTTTAAGCATACATGCTCAAGTCAAATAGGGACTTACGTTACCGGTAATATTTAAAAATTCTAAAAGCGCTAAATTGAAATTAAAAGTTGAGGATCAGAACTGATAAGAAAATAAAAACCGAATATTCAAATCAAACCGATCTCGTAGGACTGGAAATGAAACCCGAAACCCCAAAAATACAAAATCTAAAAATAGAAAATGCATTAAAATCAAATTCCCACGAAATAAATTTCCAGATGTGTGAAAACTATGAAGCCAAATTCCCAAAGTGGTAAATTGCCTCTTTCCTTTCCTTTTTTTTTTTGATCTCTTTAAGTAAACAATTAAATAAATCTAAATCACAAGACTTTTGGAGATATTAAGATACAAGCACGTAAAGTTAAAAAGACCATTTTCCCAAGACCCTAAGCTATAAAACGTAACTTGAACCCCTTTTTATGGCATTTTTTATGAAGGCCCCAGGCCCTTTCTCATAAACCGAAGGAACAAAAAAAAGGGTCCTATTGTCTACAAAACACATGTAGTCAACAGCAGAAAATCGAGTCACCAGATAACTGACCCCAGTGCTCATATTCCAATATTTATGACTTAGGGAACGTCTCCATTTACGCCCCAACAAATCTACATCTGAAAGCCAAATGTCCAACCAAAATTGACATGCCCAATTGCCCTTTTAAAATCACTTAACAAAGGGTGGTCCAAATAAGATTTTTATCGTTTTTCCTGGAAACTCTTCTTTTCTACACTATTATCCCCTCCCATACATAACCATTTTAAACCGGTTTTCTTGCGTAATAAGGGCGTGGGCAAACTTTCCTTCCTAAATTGCGATTGGCTTAGTTCTTTACTAAATTCAATTTTATGACCCATGATAGGCTAACCCAATTTTTCCTAGGCGTGGCCTAGCCATATAAAACCAGCTCCGTGCCGTTTTTTAGACAGACCTAGATTTTTCTCTCGAACAAAAAATCGATTTCGGACCTCCGCAAAAACCATCTTGCGAGTTTAAACTCGCATTTCCATATTTTTACCATTATTGTTGTGATCTTTAAAACTAGATATCGAGAATATAAAAAGAGACAAATAATAAAATAATAAAACTAATTTCGGTTCGTCGTTTAAACATTGTGAGTGTGTGACTCAAAATATGGATAACATGTGAAATTGTGATTCGTCGAAATTTATTTTATTACAACCTAACTTGTGCAAGCGAAATAGAACCAGTGTTCCCAAGAGTGAAATTAACAAGTGTTTTATTCGTGTGAACCCTTTGTTTTTCCTTTGTATTTATTTCCAGGGGAACAACTTATGTTCTAAGACAGCAACGAACTCGAATAGTGAACAATATATAAAAGGAATTAAGAACATTTTAAATTTACCGTTACATAGATAAAGTTAAATTCTTCCTTATCGACTATCAAAACTAAATTATAAATTGTCGACATCCGAGTTGGACGTCACACCGTCAAATCGTACGAAGAATGAGAAAAAAGAATTCGACTTCGTAGTACGATGAGGGCACATCCTCAATAGAGCAGAAAATGTGATGTCCTATATATATAATTCCCCACCCCGACGCCCCGTATCGCATCCACGTTTATAATATCTTTGGTAGGACTGTACGACGAACTTTTATAGAAACATCAGTATTTAAGAAGAAATATTATGAGAAATATATATATTTCATATAACATAATATAGTATATATAATGTTGAAAAAATGAATTCCAAACAAAACTTGGAATGGGTATATTAGAACACTGATTAGGAAATAAATTATATTTCGGGCCAGAATATAAATTTGTAAATAATACAGAATAAGAAACGAGTGACATCCTAGCATAGCACAAACATTTCTATTTACTTAAACTTTGTTCATTTTTCAATTTCCTGATATCATTTGATACATCGGGACACAACTTTTCAAAACTTGACGTTTGTTAACGAAGAAATAACCTCAACAAACATTAGAATGGCGGCTCGTATATATTTTAAGAAAATATTACCCCCCCACTTTTGTTACGTATATTACGTCCGAATGGAAACTTTCAGTGCGCATGCGTCAATTTCGAAAAATACAACATCAGCCCCATGCACGAAGTAATAATAAAGAGAAAGATCATGCTGTACAAAGTGTCTCGAATATTGATTGCGGTAACTGTACATTTATTGCCAGACTTCGGGGTTTAAACCCAATGCTCCAAGGACGGGGACATGCCCACTGTAACTTGCTATCTCCTTTTCTCCCGCAAAAAATGTGCAACTGAATGCCGTGTTGAATGACAACTAAATACTGAGGTTATGTTCCTGTAAATATTGTCAATTGAGTTTGTCAACATATGTTCTTATTTATTTCTGTGTTTTTGTACAGAATTAAGTTGACAAATTGTGACCTGGAAAATATGGGTAAGTAATACCAAAAATATTATAAACGTAGATGCGGTACGCGGTATCAGAGTGGGGGAAGTACATAAATAGGACATCAAATATTCTGCCCTATCGAGGTGCTGCCGTCACCGTACTACGAAGCCGAATTCTTGTTTTCTCATTATTCGCATGGACCATGCATTCTTCGTAAAATATAACGGTAAAGCAATAGAAAGATTTTTTGAGTTTAGAAAAGTTTGACATGTATCACTCAATTTTTTTCAAATCTGAAGCTTGGGCCAGGTTTTCTGGACATAGTGATTTTAAAAAATTGTGAAAAAGTTTTCTCGAAAAATATAATTTTTTAATTAAAAAAAAAGAAACTAGAAAGAAATTTCGAGATAAAGCAATGCTAAAAAAATGTGTACTTGATTCATTTTTTAATTATTTTTTTTATTGAAATAATCAAATATTTACACGAAAGAAAAAACTTTTCTAACGTTCAAAGTTTTTGAAAATTATTGTTTGAATTTAAAATAACAATAATTTAAAAAAAAGCATTTCTGAATAACATATTTTAGCTGAAAATATACATGGTATTTTTTTAAATTACAAAAATCTTCCGAAAAATCGAGTTGTTAATTTAAAAAATTAAAAAGCAACTTTGAGATAAATTAGTACTTATTTAAATCCTGAAAAATTTGTTTGGAAAATGTTATCTTGGAGGATTATTTAGAGAGAATTTTTCTTCCGCTTAAGGCGCAAGTGTTTTTACATCAATTTTTCTATGCATTTTTTGTAAAATTATTTTAATTTTTAATTTAAACAATAATTTTTTTAACGCTAAATATTAAACAAAAATTTATGCGAAAAAAATATTTTATTATCATAATTTTAATAAATAAATAATATTGATTAAGAAAAAAACTTTATGTAGGGAATTTTATTATTTTAAAATGTTCAAATTCGGTAATATTATAAACTGTTCGGGAATTTCATTAGTTTTGGAATTTTATTATTCGAGGCAGAGAGTTTTAACGTATCGGGAATTTGATTTTTTCATGTATTTCAGCTGTCCCTGTAAAAGTACAGAAAATTCGCTGAAATTATAATTTCGACATCTGAATCTTGTCGATGTTTTCCCTTGGCGCAGATCCAGAGAAGTGTCCTGGGGGGGGGAGGGGGCACACAAAATTGTGTAGACATGTTGTGTTTATACATATATATGTACCATTTGACGGTAAGTCAAATAATCCTGGGGAAGGGGGGAGATCGCCGTTTCGCCACCATTGTGGATTCGCGCCTGGTTTTCCTACATTATTTATTTTAAAAAATGTGTATACAAATTTTTGAAATCACAAGTTATTAAGATAATCTCAATTAAAAATTTAAAAATTCGCTTTACATCCAATTTTGATCCTTGGGTCTTGGCGATTTTTTCTTAATGCATTTCAGTCACTGATAAACGGGGATAAATTAAATAGGAATATCTCTCAGAAAATAAATTCTTCAAATCCAAAAAAATTGGGGAGATTTTTTTGACCTCTAGGTAGTGAAAAAGAAAAACTTCCGAAAATTTAAAAACTAATTTAAAAACTAATTATACTCTTTTAAGATACCAATACAATTTACAAACACTAATTGTAAAATTTTCAAATTTTTCAGTCTTCAGTTTAACAACTCAAATTTGAACGTTAAAATTTACCTCATTTTCAGCATAGAGGCTTATTGTTTGAATTTTCAAAATTTTCGTTACAAATTATAGGTTATGCCAAAAATAACTTATTCTGGAATTCGGTATTGCTAAAACGTGAAAAGGTAGAAAGTTTAAGATCAATTTATACTTCTGCATTCAGATTGAAGTATGCAAATTTATTTGGTTGTAAATATAAATAAATTAAAATTTATTTTTTATTTTTCACAATTGTAATTTATAACTTTTAAAACTGAATAATTGTAGGTCAAACATGAAAAAGTAGACTTATTTCAAATTTGAAGCGGTTCTATTATATATATTAAACCATTAAAACCTCTGATCTGTTTTTAAGCTTTTTAATACTCGTTTGAAAACTTTTTTAAACGTTTTTGGTAATAATTTTTTAATAAAAGAATAATTGCTATTTAGTCTGCAGAGCAGCAATTCCACAAATATATGATGTTTTAATAGTTAAGACATTTTAAATTTGTAGTCTTCAGTATATTAAATAATTCGAAATTTAAAGGCATTTAAATATGTAAGAATGATTGAATTGAAATTATTCCATCATTATTTTAGAACAATTAAAATCGTATAACTTCAGATAAGTTTGAAAGTAGGGCTATTAAAAATTAAAAATGCCAGAAAGAACTCAAAAAAGGTTTAGTTTATAAAGCTATTCAAGAGAATGCTTTTTCAAGTTTTATTAATTTATTTTTTTGATAATTTGGCATTGCCATCAAGTTTTTGGTAAGAAAATAGCACCTGATTTTTGTCAACTTTAAAAAATATATAATTAATGTTCGCTCAAGGTTAGTTTTGTTCCAAGTGCTTGTTCCTGGGTAAATCGACTCTTATTTTTTCCGTTTTTCGTTATGTCACTCATTGATTGTGTTTTTAATAGAAAACATTGAAATCTGGGTTTTTCATATTTATAAAATTATAATTAAAGGTCACTCCGGGTAATTTTCTGTGCAAAATATTGATTTATAAAGAATATATGTCAAAATAGAGAACGGATTTCTTCACCCAAAGATACAAACCTGAATTGTACTATAGTAAAAACAACTGGAAAAAATTAGACGTAAGCGAAATTTTTTAAAGCAAACAAACCTTGGCCGACCTATAACTATTAATTTTTTCCCCGAAATATTAAAAAAAAACTCTTCGAAACGCTTTCATTGCAATAATTTTAGTACAGAAAAAGAAAAATATTATAATTTTTACATATATTTCTTATGATAAAAAATTATCAAGTTGTTCTAAATTGAGCCTGACTCGCGACCAGGAAAAATCGAGAAAAGGAAGTGAATTTAAAAATTGAACGTAGTAAAAAATTGAAAATTCAATTTGGAAATTGAACAAAAAACAACAATTTTCAATAGTAAACAAGTAAAAAATGAATTGTCACCATTTCAGAGTGATAAATTAAAACTTTGAATGTTACAATTCTAATTTTTCTACTTTGTAATTTTAAAGTAAAAGTATTGTATTTTGATTTTCAAAGAATAGTTGAAAAATGTTTAATTTCGAAAAAAAATCGAATAACCTGTAGGTTTTTGAGTCTTTCAAATTAAAGAAAAAACTTGAGCTCAAGAATTTTGAAAGATTACAATTTTGTTTAAAAGATTTCTAGGACGATTTAAAATAATTTTTTATTTCGAAAAAGTCCATAACTCAAAGAGAATGTTTAAAAATATTCCAAAACATTTCAAAATTTTTAAAAAATTGGAAAAAATCTGGAAGCTCTTGAAACAATTTTGTGTGCAGGATTTTACAAGAATGTTAGAAGAAATTGGAATCCCTTTAAAAGATATTTAAAAGTTCGAAAATTTTCAAAAATCATTTTAAAAGATTTGAAATAATTTAAAAGGCAATTAATACCTTTGATGATTTCAAAATTAAATATTGACTTTTTACTTTGAAGAATGACATAATTTTAAGAGGAGGTATAAAAATATGAGACCACTGAAAAAATTCCAAAAGCGATGAATGAAAAATCACCAAAAATGAAATCTCCGACGACCGAATTGACAAATTTCAGACAGAAAATGGCCAAAGTAAAAAATCCCCGAATTATGGAGTTCCTGAATTTAAACATGAAAAAAAGAATTTTCGATCAATATTATTTATTTATTAAAAATACAATTATTTTATTAAATTATTATTTGAATTTAAAAGAATAATAATTGCTAAAATTTTTTAATACTATGTACATTCTCAAACAAATTTTGTCATGCAGATATATACATTTTTTAAATCATTTTTTTTTTTAATTTCAAGTCATATTTTTTTAAACCTTAAACATTAAAAAATGTATTTGATACAAGTATTCGATTATTGTATTTTCAATAAATAAATAATATCTAATGAACAAATTTTTTTCTATTGTTTAAATTCAGAAATTTTCTAGTTTGGATATTTGATAATTCAGCAATTTTATGTGGGGAATTTTCGAATTCAGTAATATCTTAGGGCGCAGTCCCATAGAGGGTTGGTATTCAGTTGTCCGAAATTTCATTTTCCCTAAAAGTCATTTTGCCGAAAAAATCACTAGATTTAAGGACGGTGTAGGCATAAATCGCAGAGGGGTTCCCGATGGGGAATTCAGTGAAAATCATTATACAAACAGGCGTTTGGTGGCGTTTATGAGGATTCTTTGGCATTTAAATTTATTTCGACTATTAAATTCGAGAGAGAACTTTAAAAACTAGGCAACTGATAAGTGACTACATGAATAAGTAATACTAATAAATATAAGACAATGTTGAAATGAAAAATTATCTGTATAATTAAATTTCTATTGTAAAATATACCATTTCTATGGTTACAGATGTTTATAATCTCGTTTTGATTTTGATTTAAATTAAATCATGTAAATTATTATTCAGTAATGAAAAAAGAATATTAATATGACTGAAAAATAATAAGATGATGGTTTCTCAATTATTTTACTGTTTTCAAATATTTCGCAAAGATTTTTGATAAATTTAAAATATTTTACAAAGTCGTCAATAATTTCCCAAGGATTTCAATAATTTAACAAATATTATTAAATATTTCAAAAAATTTTCAAAGTTTTCTTCGCAAATGTTTCCAAGGATTTCCGAAATATTTCAATGATTTCCCAAAGGTATAAAAGGTTTCACATATTTCGAAAAGATTTGGAATAGAATTAAAATATTTTACAAATACATCAATGATTTCCCAAAGATTTCAATAATTTTACAAATATTACCAAATAGTTCAAAATTATTTCAAATATTTAATAATTATTTTAAAGAGATTTCACAAAGATTAAAATGATTTTCAAAAGTTAAAAAAATCTCGCAAAAATTTTGGATGGATTAAAAATATGTCACCAAGACTTAAATGATTTTCAAAAGCTTTCACTAAGATTTCAAAATTTCAGTCCGAGCTGAGTTACCATAGGTGCGCATCGAAGGGCCTACTGAGATATGGGTGCTACATAGTATCAGATAGATAGTACAGCGATTCCCAAACTAGTGCCGCCGGCCGATGAGGCTGCCGCCGGCAGGGGGATGCCACCCCGGGCCGGGCAGCTAGGCAGGCTCCGAGGCAGGCTCCCCGCTGCGAGCAGAAGGCTACTTTCCTCGACTTTCGTGTACCTACCACGAAGGACCCTTTCATTGTTATGGACTTGCAATAACTGAAATTATAAAGACTTAGCTCAATTAAATTTTAATTGGCTGAATGAATTTCGTGATATAATTTAAAGAAAATGAAAAAAAAGTTTTTGAATATCGGTCAATATCCGAACTAATAAATGAAATATTTACAAATCTTGTGAATGCAACAAAAGTGCGATAACTCTTGAAATTATTATCCGATCTGCTTCTACCTTTTTTTAACGTTTATTTGATAATCTAACAAATCTCACGGAGTTTATCAAAATTCTATTGATTAATATTTAACCAACTTTTTATTTTTCTCAACCGGCTCTAATTCTCTAACAACGAAAAGGTCAGCGAAGCAAGCAACCGAGCACGAACGACTAGCGTCCAGTGTCTCACTTGGGTTCCAGTATTGTGAAAAAATTTGAGGGTGGGGCCCCTGCCGCTCCCCAGAAAGTGCATAAAAAGTTTGGGAATCGCTGAGATAATATATACGGATTGCGGTGGGTAGAAGGGAACTGACCATTTTCGCCAGACGCGCCGTCTACATTTATCGCTGGTAACTAAGCCCGCACCGTATCTACGTTTATAATATCTTTGGTAATACAGATTTAATTGTAATCACTGAATGATATAAAATGTGCAGATTAAATAATGTGACAGTATAATATTAGGTAATATGTTGTGGCAACAAGCACATGCGCATTAGTGATGGGATATCGATATCGAAAATATCGATATTCAGAGTCCGATATATCGATATTTCATGTCAATATTTACAAACCGATATATCAAAGACAATATCGATTTTTTTCATAATTTCGATATCGATATCTCATCACTATTTTTTCACTTGACAGAATGCGCTTTTTAGTTAAATACTGGGTGAAAAAACAAACAAAAACTGAATACAAGTAAACGTAAGTACACATTATATTTTTCATTAATTATTTATCTTTGTATATTTCCTAATCTGTATACTGCGAATATTTGTAAGTACAGTGAAACTCTTCAAAAGCCCTCCTTCTATAGCCATTCCGACAATTTACGCCGCGCCGTAGGTTGGTATAAAAGGAACTGCGCGGGGGTCGCGGGGTCTGCGGTTGTCACTCAGGCGAGCAGCCAGGCGTGAACAAACAAAAGCGGAGCGGGCTACAATGAGTTATTTCACACTAACAGTCAGCTCCAAAATCGGCGCTATAAAAGAGTTTCACTGTAATAGAAGTCTCAGTGAGCACGGGCTCAATTAACTTCAAACGCTTACAAATGCAATATAAATTTCGACTTAAAATCTTACGAATTTAAAGTGTTTCATATTGCACTCAATATGGTATAAATTAATTACTTCCACGCAGTTACTCAAGTCTCAAGTCAAGTTACTAAGTCTCAATCAGGAGACTTATTTGAAATATAGTTACTGTATTTATTAAGAGACAAGAGTTATACTTGTTTAGATTCATTATCTTACAACTATTAAAACCAATTTATTTTGTTTAATTAGGCTAATAAACACTCGCAGAAATCAACAAAAGATATGGAATTTAAAACCAAAGCAACAAATTCCAAAGGCTGTGTTGCAGAAGTTAACAAATAATAATGCAACACTTAGCAATGCATATTAAATGTAGGTCCTTTATTGTTTAAACAAAATATTTTGGTACAAGGTTATAGAAAATGATATGTTTTTTTTGTTCAAACTTACTTTATGTTGCAGGTTTGAGAAGAAGAATGATCATACAAAAATTATTATATTAAACTGTTTGGTTGTTTTAATACATTTGGTTTAATAATAATGTTTTTATACTCATTATAATTATTTATTCGTTTAAAATAAAAAATATTGATAACATCGATATTTTGTATCCGATATATCGATGTTTTTTATATTTAGTTCCCGATATATCGATATTTAAAATATCGATCATCTTTTTTCGATATCGCATCACTAGTGCGCATGTCCCCTTCCTTGTGAGCATTGCGTTTAAACGCAATAAATGCACAGTTACCGCCAGTGTTCCCAGATTGGGGATTTGATTCCTAGATTTAGGGATTTTCAAGCGTCTCAGGGATGAATCTAGAGATGTGAAATATTTAGGGGAAGATTTAGGGA
>NC_046661.1:63372652-63376304 GCF_010883055.1 Belonocnema kinseyi
TTTTATTGACGGACACAGAGGCCAGGGAGCACCATAAGCTTGTGTACGGACGTGAGCCTAAAGTTTGGTAGTATTTGGACGCAAAATTTATGATTTTAGTCACAAAATTTGCCTTGCAAATATCTTCTAACTGTACAAAGATCTAACACTTCTTATTTCTACTTTTCTTTTTACTCACTATTTGTTGTTTTGAAGACCGTAGATCTCTTGCTTCGTGATGAGTTGAGTATTGTAAACTATGTTAATCTGTTATCGTTATTCGATGAAATGAGGACTTCGTTGATGGTTTGAAGGTGAGAGCTGCGTTGAGGGCTTCGTTGATGGTTTGAAGGTGAGAGTTGCGTTGAGGGCTTCGTTGATGATTCTAAGATGAGGGCTGCGTTGAAGACTTCCTTTCTTCCCATCCGCCTGTTTGCGGGCTCGTAGGGTTGTTACCGCGGTATATTGCGTACCCTTTCAATTTTCCAGTCAAATTCAATTTCTGGTTAACGGGCTTTTCCGTAGAGAAAGTCCGGAGTCCTTGTGGAATTTCGTAAAATTTCAAATGCCAGTTCTTCTGGTTAACGGGCTTTTCCGTAGAGAAAGTCCGGGTTCTTTCTAAAGGTTCGTCACTTAGATAGTTCTTGTTGGATAGTCTAATTATTTCCGTAGGAATTACTATCGTTGAGAACTATCCTGGCAGGATCGCTAGAATGTTATGCGCAAAAGAACGTTTAGATATTTTTAAAAAGTAACCGAATTGCTGTTAGGCAATTCGGTGTTTCTTTATTAACTTTTTTATACAATTATTGTCGTAGGCAAGATTAGAACTGAACTCGAGACCATAGGTATGATCCTACTTATAGTCTAGCGGATACATGTGTGATTACCTAAATCTATGACGCAAGTAGGTCAAAGTCAACTGCGTAACACTTTGGTAAAAATATTTTATTATTCTATTAAAAAATTTTTTTTCAACAAACTATTTTTTAATTGTTCAAATTAGAGAGTTGTCTAGCGCTGATATTGTATAATTTGGAAATTTTCTGTCGGCAATTCTCAAATTCGGTAAGATTGTAAATTGTCGAGAATTTTCCAATTCGGGACTTTTATATTTCGACAATGTTATACTTTCGGAATTTTTACAGTGATGTGGGAATTTTATTTTTCGGAAAATGCGACTGAAAAATCCCGATAAATAAAATTCCCGACACTGTAAAATTCGTAAATTGAAAAATAACCAAATAATAAAATTCTCGAAATTATAAAAGTCCCGAAATATAAAAGTTGAATTGGAAAATTCACGAAAAATAAAATAAATAAAATTCCGGACAATAAGATATTACCGAATTTTAAAAATCCCCAAAGAAAATGGCTGAATTATAAAATAACCGAACTAAAAAATTCCTGAATTTAAACAATTAAAAAAATTGTTTATTAAATATTATTTATTTATTGAAAATACAATAATCGAATATATATTTCTGGATGAAAACATTTGTTTGAAAATGTGCATAGTATTTGAAAAATATATAAAAAAGTTCTGAAAAATCGAATTTTTTATTAATAAAAAAAAATAATGAAAATAACTTTTGATACAAATCGTTGTTGAATTGAATCCTGCAAAGTTGATTCAAAAATGTTATTATGTAGGTACGAAGAAAATTTAGGCAGAACATTTTTTCTTTCAAAGCGCACGTGTTTTCTAATGTATTTTTAAATACAATTTTTATAAAATTATTATTCAGGTGCCGGAGATTTCATTTTTTTGGGATTTTTCACTCATCCCTTTCGAAATTTTTTTCAGTGGTCCCATATTTTTATATCTCCTCTTAAAATAATGTCTTTTTCAAAATAAAAAGTCAACATTTCAAAACATTTGAAAATCATCAAAAGTATATATTCTATTTTAAATTATTTCAAATCTTTTAACATTATTTTTAAAAATTTTCGGAACTTTTAAATGTCTTTTAGACTGATTCCCATTTTTCCTAATATTTTTGTAAAATCCTGCACACAAAATTGTTTTAAGCGCTTCCATATTTTTTCTAATATTGTAAATGTTTTGAAATGTTTTGAAATATTTCTAAACATTCTCTTTGAGTTCTGTACCAGCTTATTCTCCAGCTTATTTGATTTTTTTCTAAATTAATGCTTATTTAACTGTTCTTTAAGAATCAAAATGAAATACTTTTACCTACGAAATACAAATAAAAAAAATAAAACAATTATAATCGTAACATTCCAAGTTTAAATTTGTGACTCTGAATTGTGTGTGTGTGACGATTTGTCCCGGTCGCGAGTCTAGCTCAATATTTAGAACAACTTTCATTTTTTTGAAATTGTAATTTTTCGGTTGTAACTTACCGGGCAATCATTTCATTCTTTGAAAGATTTTCTACAAATTTTGTTGATAATTTTTATATTCTCATCCAAAATGAGAAGGTATTAGTTTTTTTTATGAAAAATAACTTTATCGGATATTATCAAATATCAACATTTTGAGGCCCCTTGAGTCATAAAAACAAGTTTTTACGTCGGGGTCTCTTTGTCTGCCCGGCGTCGGCGTCGTCGTCGTTGTTGTTGTTGTCTGTATACCGGATAACTTTCGAAAGACTGGTCCGATTGGATTGGGCTTTGACACACTGTTTGAGGGACCAAAAAGAAAGATCGAGTTCGTTAAACAGCCATTTTTGATAAAAAAAAAACGTTGAAGCTTTTTCAAAATTTTTGAGACCACTTTTTTTCAAAGTTTGAAAATTCTATCCACAGCCATTTTTGGTACAAAAAAAAATATGAACAACTTATCCTGACAACTTTTTTTATAAAATCAAACTTACCAAAGTTAAAGGATTTTCAAAATCCAAAAAACCAAACGAAAATGGACATTTGAAGCAAAAAAATCTTGATATGGAAAAAAGTCAAGAGGCGAGAAACGCTACTTTCTCAAGACCCCATGATTATTTTATCACATTCTCATCCATAATGAGAAGAGTTTTATGCGAAAAATGACTTTCGCGAATTTCATGAAATTTCGACGTTTTGAGGCTCCTTGAGTCAGAAAAACAAGTTTTTATGTCGTATCTGTCTGTCTCTCTCGCGTCTACGTCGTCGTTGTTTTTGATGTTGTGGTTGTCTGTATATCGGATAACTTTCGAAAAAATAGTCGGATCGGATTGTGCTTTGACACACAGATTTTTTATTTTAAGAATTGTATGTAAAAATTGTACTATTATTATTTTTATAAAAAATATTTTTCTTCGATTAAATTGCTGCAATAAAAGTGTTTCGAAGAGACTTTTTAAAAATCTTTCGGGGAATAAAATTAGTATTTATAGGTCGACAAAGGTTCGTTTTCTTGACCAAATTTGGCTTTCGTCTAAATTTTTTCAGTTGTTTTTAGTATAGTACAATTTGCGTTTGTATTTCGAGCGAAGAAATCCATTCTATTATTTGACAAATATTCTTTGTAAGTCAATATTTTTCACATAAAATTACTCCGAGTGACCTTCAATTATAATTTTATAAACGTGAAAAAACCACATTTCAATGTTTTCTATGAAAAACAGAATCCCTAACAAGGAAACTATCCCAGGTGTCCCTCACCGATTTTGATGAAACTGCAATATGTTGTAGTACATCGAAAAATAAGAGACACGTATTTTTTTTTATC
>NC_046661.1:63376404-63377488 GCF_010883055.1 Belonocnema kinseyi
ATTGCTGCATTAGTTCAGATAGGAAGTTTTGTCCTTGATCGGATAAAATGGTTTTAGGTGCACCAAAGATATAGATATAGTGTTCTAAAAGTCCATCAATGACTGAGTTCGATGTTTCGTCCTGTAGTGGTAACAGGATGGTGTATCTTGTTAACCTGTCTTGGATACTCAATATGCATTTATTACCTTTTCGAGTTTCTGGTAACGGTCCAAAAATGTCTAGGGCGATTTTATCATTAGGGTTTGTTGGGATCTCGGGTAATATACTGGATGCTTGGTTGGTAATTCTGGTAGTTTTTTGTATTTGACAAATGGTACATTTCTTAACATAATTCTTAATTTGTTCATCCATTCCTAACCATATTCCAATTTTTTTTGCTCGTTCTAGAGTATTCTTTTCTCCTAAGTGAGTCGAGTGAGCTTCTTTCATAATTTGTTCTTTTTCAGCTTTAGTGAGCTCTCGAGTATTTGAGAAACATAAATCGAAACCTGTATCTGGATAGTAGTTCGATAGAAATTGTATTAGTTCTTGAATTAGTTCTTTTTGTACGGTAGTGAATAATGGATCTCCAAATTGTAATCGTACCAAAGTCAGTTTTATATCTCTAATTTCGTCTATAATCCAGGCTAAGTGTTTTAGCCAGTTTTCTTCTTCATATTTCGGCATACTTTCTTTTGTAATTTGCTTCCATAATTTTCCTACAGCATTTGGTCTAATTTTTACTCGCTCGTTGGTTACGGGATTCAATCGTCATTCCATGAATTCGTTGTACCAGTTAACTTGAGAATTTTCAGGTATGTCCTCCATGTCGGAGTCTGTGAAAGAATCTAATTTTTCTCCACTGGATATCTTAACTTTTTCTTGTGGGTTTAATGTTTTAATTTCAGTAATTTTGGGTTTTGCTGTTATGGATTCTGGTGTACCTAAAACTTGGATTTCTTCAATTTCAGGTAGTTGTTCTAATTCGTCTATGAGGGCATTTTCAAAGGCTTCTTGTAATAAATCTTTTTCTCGGATAGGGAAAAGTCTTGATAAACAGTCTGCAGCTTTATTTTCCTTTCCTTTCACGTATTGTACTTCGTA
>NC_046661.1:63377588-63379228 GCF_010883055.1 Belonocnema kinseyi
ATTTGTAAAAGTATATATGTATTTTAGCTACAAACTGTATATTAATTAATACAATCTGTAACTGATAAACATATGTTATAATAGTTACTTAATTTTAGCGTTATAGAGAAAAATTTGTATTATAATTGACAATATACTATTTTTTTGTTTCTAAAGAAATCTCAATATTCTTTATAAAATGGACAAATTGGCTTTATGCCCTGCTTGATTTTATACAGAATTTTGAATTTTGATAGCATTCAACATTTTAAAGAGAAAAATGTTTAGCTCTGTCATAATTAAAATAAATAAAACTTATCAGTAGATTCAAAAATAGGTGAACATAAAACTTTACCGGTAATGTATTAAAATTATAGTCATAATTTATGATTTACAGCATATAAGTAACTATGCAATACTAACTGCGATGGTAACTCATATTTAAAATTCTCTAACTTAAGCAATTACCGACACAGAACGTCTGAAAATACCGAAAAATGCGAAGTAACTTCGAGGAGTTGACCCACAAACCAAGAGGGCGCTTTTAGCAGTCGGAATTTGACGGAGTCTCTTATTCCATTACATGAGCAATCTCCCAACTCATCTCTGGTTGCACTGACAGGGTCCTTTGCAAAACGTATTTATGTACTGACCTTTGTTGTTACTCATCTTTAAAGTATGTTTCAATTGTTACAATTTAAACACAGTATTATGAACGAAGTAATCCTTTCCTTTATAATAAAAACATCAATAACTGGTTCATTAACCAACTATTGCAATGGTTAATTTACACGTCACAAGAGAGAGTGGAAGCGCGGTGAGACCATCGACATCACGGTGCATGATCTAATAAATGCATGGTCTAGCCACTTGAGGGCCTCGTTTGTTTCAAGTCACGCAACCTCTTTATATCCACCATTTTGTTAGTATGACCGCGCAGTTGGAGTTTGATGCGTAGGACCAAGGATATTATAAACGTAGATGCGGTGCGAGCTTAGTTGCCCGCCATAAATATAGACGGCGCGTCCACCGAAAAAAGTCACTTCCCCTCTACACACCGCCGCCCGTAGATAGCACACACGAAGTCCCGTCGATATATTTTCCCAACAGCCACTTGGTGCGCTGTAAACAACTCTCAGTAGTTCTCTCCAGGCGAACTAATGGTTACTTAGCTCGGACAAGAACCATTTGGATTGAAAGTAAATTGCCAATTAAAACATTTTTACATTTATAACTTTGCAAAACTTGATTATTTTAGAAAATACCATAAATATAACTCGATGAGTAATTTATATTACGGTTTCATATATTTTCCACTAATTCCAAAATTATTAAATATAGTTTTCATTCTATATATTGTCTATAGTTCTTTAATATTATTCAGTTTTTATTTTTGTGGTCTGCAATTTCTACGGATTTTTTTAGACTATTCGTCTAATCAAGTTCTCGTATGTATTTTCCAATTTCTTAATTATTATATATTCTAACGTTTTTATAAAAATATGATTATAATTCCAAGTGATAGAAAAATTGTTCTTTCGGTTTTTAAATGTTAAGACGACAGTTCCAAGCCAGATTACGTTTCGCATTGGCAAACAAAATTAGACGAACAGAATTTCACTAACACATATTCATAAAAAATATCATGTTCCATAAAATAT
>NC_046661.1:63379328-63386254 GCF_010883055.1 Belonocnema kinseyi
TAGAAAAAAAAACCTTTCAAGAACTTCATTGTTTTCCTACCGAAAAGAATCTTTGAGTATATACTAAAAATTCTTTAGGTCAAAGAATCTCTGAGAAATTCTCCGCAGGCACTCCGGTAGATATTTTTAAAGGTCCAGGAAGCTCGTTTAAATGGTCTGAAGGCTTTAAAATATCCTTTTCGAAATTGAAATAAGAATACGATCATAAATAACAAGCAGAGAGGCTATCTCAATAGAGTAGCCGACACTCAAGGGTTCTTTGTTAAGCTTTCGGATTAAAATGTAGAAGTAGATTTTTTTAAATTTCATAGTCAACAGCCTAAAACACAATAATTCGGAATCTACGGGCTTCGATGACTTCAGATATCTAACTTTTCTTTAATGCTTCAAATTGGAATTAATAGAACGTTTCTCGTAAATGGAATGAGATACGCCAAAAAAGACAACATTTTTGAATTCAACTAGAAAATTGTATATCAGTATATAAGTTATAATTATAAATAAGTATAATGAGAAAATTCATCAATTAAAAAACAGTGTTAATAATTTGAAGAGAAATTTAAAAAGGGAAAGCGGATTAGCCACGACCAACTACTGTAAATAACTCTGCCCGCCCGGTACGTGACGAATACAAAAGGAACATTATATTACCGTCGCACCACTCTTAAAAGGGCCACTAAAAGTATCTTGAAAAGGACCCAAATCTCTCAAACTATCCGCGGACTATTTTGTTTCAAATCGACTTTGTTTATTGACTCAAATGGGCCAGGGAATTTCGCTAAAGAAAACTCAGAGATTTCTTTCGGTAGGGTTATTATCAGTAGCGTTTTTTGTCAGGCAGAATATTAATTTGATAAAAATGTTTGAACATTTCTAAATGTTACAAACTTTTTGCTCAGAGCTTTTTACAAGATTATTTTTAATTGTACTATTTAAATAATTGATGGCTCTTTTACCTTGAAATTAGAATCACATATTTTAGAAAATATAATTAATATATACACACAGAAAAATACTACCTTAAAGTGCACAGTTATTCAAATAAAATAGAAGAAAACAGTAATATAAGTACTAAATATTTTAATTTAACATACACGATTGCAAATTCCTAAATATTAAACTGCAAACGGTTCTACAACATTACTTGCGGGAAAAACCTAGAAAGCCTTCTTCTGGAATTAAGTAAGAACCGTATATGGGTGATCGTGTTTTCCTCCACGGCTACCTGCGCAACCTTCGCCTTCCACTGCGCAACGACAATAACCCTCACTGGATTCGAAGTTTTTCAGGCCCTCGGTGTGATGCCCCCCATAAATATAATGCCTTTGTCTATCAAATTACCCATTTCCTCGCCATTGAGTTAATCAATAAATTTTCTATTGTTTTTTCGTTGGTAAAGCTGTTGAAAATTTAAGAAAAAACCGTATTTTTTGAAAATTACTAAAAGAGAATATTGTTTAAAATAATTATAACTTAATAATTACTGGGGGATTTTATTGACCTTCAAAACTTAGTTTTGTAGAAATTGTTGATGTATATTTTTGGCTTTAGAGTGAGGTGAAACGTAAACAATTGAGTTGTTTCAAACGTTTTGGCACATAATGGCGATCCTTATCAGTGAGTTTTCTAAAATCTGTGAAAAGTACATAATTTCTTGCAGGTATGCTCTTTTACAATTGAAAGTACTATTCTTAAAAAATAAATCTTTTAAAGAAGAACAACTAATGAAAAAATAATTAAAATGTAGTAGGAAAATTTTGTAACAAATTTTTTTTAAGTTTTTAGAAAACACTGCAGTCGAACAACTCTTTAAATTTATTTTTTAGCGATGTATATCAGATCCAATTTTTTGATTAGCTTTTTGTGTATAAGAGAAATAGTGTTAATTAATTAATTTTTCTGGTATTATGAGGAATTTTATCTGTGAAAGTGAAATGTTTTGTTGTTACTCTTCAAAGTCCCACTGTAATAAAAATACAAAATTAAAAAAAAAACTTTGTAGCTAAATAATTATTCAAATATCTCTTGTTATCAAAATGAATCACCGTGAAAGCGTTAAATCTATTATTCAAATATTCTTTAAAAACTTCTCTTTTATTCATACCAACGAAAAGTTGATGCCAATTTTTTGCACAGTAGAAGAAATACAGATTGTCTAGGAACACTGTATACTTAAAAAAATGGTTCCTCGCTTTTTTTAATAAAAATTTTCCCTTAACAAAGTTTTGTATCTCTTTAAAATTTTTAATTTAAATGTTTCAAAATGTTTATAATTTCAGTTTTAAAAATTGAAATGTACTGAGTTTCCTGTTTTAAAATTATTTCTGTGAAAGAAAACATTTCCAAAATCACACTGTAGTATAAAATAAATTTGTAAAAAATTATATTGTAGTTATATAATTATATAATTTTGCTGTTAAATTTAAACATTGTATCTAAAGAATTCGTGAAAATAGGAAATAAATGTTCTTTTATCATAAGAATTATTTTTGTAAAAGTAACACAAATTGTTCGCCTTTCAAAATTAACTTTTTGTCGAAAAGAAAAAGAACATTTTTGAAAGAATATTTAAATAATTATTCAACTACAAAGTTGTTTATAATTTCATATGTTTACTACAGGGCAATTTTCCAGGGACTGCAATGTTTTCTGACAACTTTAAACAAAGTTATTAAACAATTTTACTACTACATTGTAATTTTTTTCATTATTGTTTTATTTCGTTTAAAGACATTGTTTTAATTATACTGAAAGATTTATCAATAGTTATTAATAAAATAAAATGAAACTTTAATTTTAAGTTAAAGAATGTGTATAATTTAAAAACTGAGATACTAACCAAAGAATAACACTTCCAAGTGTAAAACTGTGTACCTACAAGACAGTATTTACTTTTCACTTATTGATTAAAACTCACTGATGAGGGCCACCATTGTGGGCCGAAACGTGTGAAACAACTTAATTGATATCAATTCACCTGACCCTAAAGCTAAGAACGTACATCAACAATTTCTACAAAATAATAACTTCTTGCAATACTAACGTTCGTTAACTTAAATTAATTATTATCTCACTACAATTTAAAAGTGGATCAAAAGTGAAAATTTGTAGAAAAAACTGCAACATATGAGAATCACTGTAAGAGAATATTTTTATAAATAATAACAAATTGTTCAAACACTTTTGTTAATTTGAATCAATTATTATTAATCCACGATAACTTGAAAAGTGGAAAATTGTATTTATTGTTTTTATTTATTTATTATTTATAATTGTATTGTATGTATAATTGACCAAAAGTGGGAAATTGCTTAATTTTTCGTCCATAAAATGTTCATTTATCATATTCATACATTATTAGATTGAAAATAATCTAATTTTGTATATTTAAATGATTTTCTTGGACATACAGATATTCCTTAAATAGGAATAGATATAAGTTGGAAGACAAAGGGATTATCTCCACAGAGGACGTATCATCGAGGGCCTGGAACAAATTCGAATCCAGAGAGGGATATTGTCGCTGCACACTGGAAGGGGAAGGGTACGCAGGTAGCCGTGAAGGAAATGACGACTACCCCCGTATATACCTTTGCCTATAGTCCGTATACCTGGTTGAACCTTATCAATTTTGGAAATTTTTCTCCTTTTATGGTCTATTTTTGTTGTAAGAATATTCGGTATGAATGGCTGCGTAGTTGTGAGCCCAAAATTACGAAAATAGAATTAGCACCTTATGACGGTTAAAACACTGTTTAAAAAAAGTAATTGTTTAAGTTTTGTAATTTTACATAAAAAACATTCATTTTCTTTAAAAAAAGGCGAATTTTAATAAACGACAAATAGTTCAATTGACAAATAAACAAGAATGGAATAAATGGAATAGTTGAATTGCCAGTTAAACAAAATAAATATTTTCAACAACAAAAATGAATTTTCAACAGAATGCATGAATTTTTACCCATTTACCTTGAAGAAGTCCAAAGATAAATTTTTCAACCAAAAATGAAATAGCTGAATTTTCAAATAAAAGCATTAATTTCCAACAATATAATTTATTGTCTATCCAAGGAGCTAAATATGCAACTAAAATCGTAATGTTTTAACCAAAATGATTTATTTTAAGTTCAAAAAATTAATTTAACATTTAAAAAAAAACGGGGTTTCAACCAATTAGATGAATTTCAACTAAAATGATAAATCTTCAACAAAAAAATCAAGTTTCAACATACCTCTTCAACTATTAACTTGTAAAATTCTTTAATTTTTACCTGCTAAATGTTTCAATGTATACAATTTTAAGTATTCCTTCAAAATTGTTGAATTTTACATTACAGTTTAAAATTAATTATTAAACTAAGCAATAGTTTTAATGATTTTTTCAACTATAAAATATTATAATAAATAAAAATTTTAAATTTATTATCTTCAGTTTTAGAACAATAATACTTTGATAATAATAATAATAATAATAATAATAATAATATGAATAATTATACCTAATTATTTTAATATATATTATTTAAATTTCAAATTATTATTATTATTATGTTTTTTTAACAGATTAGGAGTTTATATAATAATAATTCAAGGATAATTTTCAAATTTACTATACAATTTTAAAGTATAAGTTTCTGTTAAAAAAATTAAGAGAAAAATGTTCTCAGCAAGTATGCAATGCTGGAAACAAACTTCTTGAAAAATCATTTTCGAAGCAATGTTTTTTGGCTTCTAACATTGGTTTTATTAAAAAAGGGTTAGGTGCAATTTTCACTTAATTTTTATGTACAGAAAGTTTTCTTTTGATTCTGATTGAAAAATTAAATACGTATATTTAATATCATGCAAACATACATACATACATACATACATACATACATGCATGCATACATACATACATAAGTATATATACATATAGTTGGTTATATAGTTGGTTAGACACTTGGACTTCACCTCAGAGGTCCGGGGTTCGATCCCTGAGCCGGTACCTCTGGAAATTTTTCAATGTACCTTTACCGAGGTTCTGGTGGTTCGGAACCCACCTTAAGCTGTAGGTCCCCCCATCGTGTACTCGACTGCAACCCAGTCCGTCAATGATGGGGTAAAACCAGGCTTTGTCCAATATGTCTGGGCAGACTGCTCTCATCAGATCACTTAATTGCATTATAAAAATGCGTCCGTGACTGATGATATATACCGGGACAGCCCCGTGCAAAAAATGATCCAATAAAAATCCATCTCCAACCAAAAATGCCTTCGACATGTTGGGCAGTATAAGCCTGTGACAACATTTCAACACTGAAATGTTTTTTTTATAATAATTACATAATAAATAAAAGATCCTCGGTGGCTCAGTTGGTTAGACCCCCGGACTTCACCGCAATTTTAAACTTTTTAATTTTAACCAGTCAATGTGGCTATATATGAGGTTATTGGAAGTACTCGCATTTGCCTAAAAATTTGATAAAAATTTGTAGTGTTGCACAATCATTTATTTTGTATCGTGAGCGGGCACCCACGCGAATCCGTGTACAAATAGAAGTTATTAAAGTAAAAATGATTATCGTGGTATTTTTTTGAACTTTATTTTCAAATAAAATAATTGCAAGCAAAGTAGTGACTCGCGCGCGGAGCGCGCGTATGAGCTTTTATTTTGGTTGAAAATTCGTCTTTTTGGTAGATAGTTCGTCTTCTTGATTGACAATTAATCTTTTAAGTTAAAAATTCAAATGCTATTTCCTTGAAAATTCATGTATTTTGTTAACAATTCGCCTTATTGGTCGATAAAATGATTTATTTAACTGAAAATTCAACTATTTCATTTTTGGTTTAAAATTTATATTTTTCATTTGAAATGCAACTATTTGTATAAAAATTGTCCTTTCTGAGATGAACATTCCTGTATTTTGTTGAAAGTTCGTCTTCTTTGTACTCTCTAAATCTGAATCAGTATATGTCTAATTCAAATCAGCGTATATACACTGCGAAAACAGTGAAATGTAGCTGCTGATCAGTGAAATTCCACTGAATAACTGCTAAATTTCGCTGCTTTTCCAGCGAATATACGCTTCAAGTCCCTTATTTTGTTAATTCTGTAAACCATAAATTATGTATAGTAACAGGGGGGGGGGTTGTACAGGTCGTTACAGGTTTGAGGGGGGCCTTGGAGAGAACCGGTAATCTGTTACGTAATTTAAGTATGGCTCTGCAATATAAGAAACGCAGTTTTTTCTGTTTCTCATATTCTCTAATAGTTTCTGCTTATACAAGGAAAGGATCCTATCAGTTGTAGATGGACCAAACGATTTTGGAGGCCGATAGAATTTTCTTCAAGGATCGAAATATTTTAGTATTATACCATTCACAATTAAGCTATTATTTGGCTTTCGTCGTGTAGGCGTAACTCACTGAGCGTGGAAGGGAGTAATGTGAGGAAAGGGGTGTAGATCTTTAACAGTTAAGATTGATCTAGAATAATTCTTGATTTTTACATTCTCGTCAGAGAAGCTATTAGATTTATGTAAAATTGGTTCCTCCAGTTTTTGTCAAATGTCCACGTTTTTAGACCCCCTGAATCCGAAAAACATATTTTAAACGTCTCGCTTGAATAAATACAATTTTGTATGCCAGATCTTGAATTTTTCTTAATTTCATTATGCATATTAATGTTACATTTATCTAAACCTTGAAGTAAAAAACGTGATAAATGAAATTCTGTAGAAAATTCAGATCAAATTCAGGTAGAAGAATTTCATTTTACCTTCATCGCGAAATACCTTAAAAATGCATTTTTTACGTTTCATTAATATTTAAAAAATCTTAAAAGTACATTGTTGGATGAATGTACATTTTAATAATGAGAATAATAACTGGCAAATTCTAGTCACTGTATCATAATAAACGTGTTAAGAAAATTCGATAAGAAC
>NC_046661.1:63386264-63388655 GCF_010883055.1 Belonocnema kinseyi
ATACTCATCCCCAGTAATCTACCGAGAGTCCTAGACTCCTAGAGACTTCCCGCCTATATTTCTATTTTTTACAACCTCAGGCCTGACTGTTTCAAAGGATAGTTTCCCGAACGATGAATGGGCTAGCTGCATTACAGATTAGAGTCCCAAATATTTTCTGCGCCACGGGCGTGAACTAGTCAAATCTTACAAGGGGTCGTCCCACCGTGCTCCAGATGCGCTTGCGACTATTTACTTGCAAAATACCGATGTGTTTTACGCCTTTGGCATATTACAAATTCATCATGGTTTATATTTCTTAATGAAGCTTTACATTCTTGATGTAATAATTACCATATGATTTTATTAAAAATTGTTAAAGATCTAGCACGTCAAAGTATGTCCATTCAAAAATGCGCACTAACTTATTTAAGACCAATTGATTTTTACTAAAATTGACATTACTAAAGGCTGACATTATTCAGACTTAAAATGACATTATTAAAAGAGCGGTTAAATGCCATAGAAATTGAAACAATTTCACAGGTTTCGCAAAGGCTTCGCATAGATTTAACAGATTTTGTAAAGTCTTCCATTATTCGACAATTAGGATTTCAATAATTTCGGGTCAATTTAAAAGACTGCATAAATACTTCAAACATTTTAAAAAGATTTCATGAAGGTTTTATTAATTTAACAAATATCACCGAATACTTCAAAAGTATTTCAAATAATTTGCAAAGACTTTTAAACAATTCACAAAAATTTCAATGATTTCCCAAAGATTTCGCCGAGATTTCAGATAGATTTGAAAGATTTCAGATACCTTTCAAATATTTCACAATGATTTTTAGAGAGTTTACCAGTATTTCACAAAGAATTAAATGATTACCCAAAGAGTTCAAGTATTTCAGAAAGATTTCAGATAGATTTCAAAGATTGAACCAAAGATTTCAATGATTGCCTAATGATTTTGCAAAGATTTTGAGAGAATTCACTAAGATTTTAGAAAGATTTCACAAAAATTTTCAATGATTTCCCAATGACTTTAAAGATTTCATAAAGCTTACAAATATTTCGCAAAGATTTAAAATAGATTTCAAAGATTGTACAAATAATTCCATTGACGTCTTAATGATTTTACAAAGATTTCAAACATTTCGGAAAGGTTTAGGATATGTTTAGAAGATTTCACAGATATTTCCATTATTTGACAAAGACTTCTATTATTTCACAAAGTTTTCAGAATTCTCAAAGATTTTAAACATTTTGAATAGATTTAAAACAGTTATTTCGTGAAAATTTCACGAAGAATTTACAAAGGTTTCAATAATTTCTCAAAGATTTTATGAAGACTTCACAAAAATTTCAAATATTTCGCAAAGGTTTCGAATAAATATAAAAGAATTCGGAAAGGCTTATATTATTTCACATATATTCCAGATATATTTCAAAGATTAAACAAAGCAAGAAAGAATTGAAAGGTTTCTATATCCTACGATCGGATGAGTTAAAGCATTTTATTTACGAGTAGGCAAATCAAGACTTTGGCCCTCCCTGGTCAATTTCTATGGGAGGCATTGGCCCCTGTGTCCCCTTAGCAATGCTCCAACGCCTCTGATGGACATAGGAATAGGAGGGGACTAGCCACATGCGACCTAACTTGGGCGCGAGGATTGATCATGAGTTACAAGAGGGAGTGGACCATGTTGGTTTGCAAAAGCAATAGAGGTTTAGCAATCCAAGATCTAGGTAGAACAGCCCGCTCGTTATTTAGATCCGGCAACGACATGCCTATTCTGCCGTGATTTGGAAGAAAACCGTTAACTACAAATCGGATAAAGTCACCTGAAGCAATTAACGGTAGGCGGCTCAAGGGCCTTATCAAAAATGCAGTTAACGGTGTTCTTCCAAATCAAGGGAGTATTTCTCTCCTATTCGTATGGACATATCAAATACTAAGATTTTTAAATTTGTTACGATATTGACTAAGTTGTAATTGAATTTGCTTGAAATTTAAGAAAAATACATATATTAAAAGATTTTTTGTATCAGAATCTTTGAAAAAAATGACCAACTTCAATTTTTAAAATTAGACTAATTCAGAGTGATCAAAATTGAAGAATGTAATTGAAAAATAATTTTTAATTCGAAGCGATTACAATATTACAATTAAAAATTTGTCAAAGTTAAAGCTTTATTATTTAGTGAAATATTAGCAATTATTAACCACTTAATTAACTATAAATATAATATCACATTTGAAATCTTAGGTAAAAATCTTTTCAAATTACTATTAATAATTTATCGTATCGATATTCAGGAAATGTTTCACGAAAAATAATAGTTATATCAATTATTATTAAACTTTTGACAAAAAATAACAATGGTAACTACTAATTCAGATTTTCT
>NC_046661.1:63388755-63390739 GCF_010883055.1 Belonocnema kinseyi
ATTTTTATTTTTTATCAAAAGCTTAATAATAATTGATATAACTATTATTTTTCGTGGAACTTTTCCTGAATATCGATACGATAAATTATTAATACTAATTTGCAAAGATTTTTACCTAAGATTTCAAATGTTATATTATATTTATAGTTAATTAAGTGGTTAATAATTATTAATATTTCATTAAATAATAAGGCTTTAACTTTGACAAATTTTTAATTGTAAAATTCTAATCGCTTCGAATGAAATGTTATTTTTTAATTACGTTATTCAATTTTGATCACTCTGAATTAGTCTAATTTAAAAAATTCAAGTTGGTCATTTGTTTTTCAGAGATTCTGATACAAAAATCGTTTGATATATGTATTTTTCTTAAATTTCAAGCAAATTCAATTAGAACTTAGTCAATATCGTAAAAAATTTGAAAATCTTTAGTATTTGATATGTACGAGGTGTGTTCAAAAAATAAGGTGACTTTATGGTTTTCTCAAAAAATATTCATTTATTCCTCAATATTTATGTTGTCCCCTTCAAAGTAATCCCCCTCAGATATAATGCACTTGTGCCAACGCTTTTTCCAATCATCGAAGCACTTCTGATAATCATTTTGTGGTATAGCCTTGAGTTCTTTCAGCGATGCAGTTTTTATCTGCTCAATTGTTGAAAATCGATGTCCTTTCATGGGTACTTTAGTTTTGGGAAAAGAAAACAGTCACAGGGGGCCAAATCCGGTGAATATGGAGGCTGAGGCATGATTGTGGTGCTGTTTTTGGTCGGATCTTTTGATCAAAATCAAGCAGTTTTGGAACAAATTTCGCTGACACACGTCTCATTCCCAAAACGTCCGAAAAGATAGCATGGCATGAGCCAACCGATATGCCAACATCTTCAGCAACTTCTCTGATGGTAATTCGGGGATTTTTCAACACCATTTCTTCCACTGCTTGAACGTTTTCATCTGTTGTTGACATGCTGGGACGTCCAGGGCGAGGTTCGTCTTCGACATCCTCTCTGCCTTCTTGGAACAACTTGTACCACTTACACACATTTTTCTTACTCAGAGTAGACTCACTGTATGCAACTGTCAACATTTCAAGAGTTTTAGAGCACTGGATTCCATTTTTCACACAAAATTTAATGCAAACTCTTTGCTCTATTTTTTTCGAAAGAAGAAAATCGCCGAGCACATCAAACCCTTCTAACCTTTTACGCCTCTGCCAGAAAAACAACACGAGCTATATAGTCAAAACTGTAAATATATGATCGTGACGAGTATACCAACACAACAAAACAAAAAATTTAAAACTTGAATGTACGTAGCCCGCGAAAATTGAAAAGTCACATTACTTTATGAACACACCTTGTACATACAAATAGGAGAGAATTACTGTCTTGATTTGGAAGAACACTGTTAACTGCATTTTGGTTAAGGCCCTTGAGCCGTCTACCGTTAATTGCTTCAGGTGACTTTATCCGATTTGTAGTTAACGGTGTTCTTCCAAATCACGGCAGAATAGGCATGTTGTTGCCGGATCTAAACCTATGAAATTGTTCCGATTTCTATGGCATTTAACCGTTCTTTTAATAATGTCAGCTTTTAATAATGTCAAGTTAAGTGAAAATCAATTGGTCTTAAATAAGTTAGTGCGCATTTGTGAATGGACATACTTTGACGTGCTAGATCTTCAACAATTTTTAATAAAATCATATGGTAATTATTACATCAAGAATGTAAAGCTTCATTAAGAAATATAAACCATGATGAATTTGTAATATGCCAAAGGCGTAAAACACATCGGTATTTTGCAAGTAAATAGTCGCTAGCGCAACTGGAGCACGGTGGGACGACCCCTTGTAAGATTTGACTAGTTCACGCCTGTGGCGCAGAAAATATTTGGGACTCTAATCTGTAATGCAGCTAGCCCATTCATCGTTCGGGAAACTATCCTTTGAAACAGTCAGGCCTGAGGTTGTAAAAAGTAGAAAT
>NC_046661.1:63390839-63396005 GCF_010883055.1 Belonocnema kinseyi
GTGAAATTCAATATTCATTTCTGTTCTTATCGAATTTTCTTAACACGTTTATTATGATTTACAGAAGTTGTTATTTCAAAGGAAGAACATTCCGATAAATTCAATATAAATGAATGGAAATTTTTTAATCAACATACAGTGATTAGAATTTTCCAGTTATTATTCTCATTATTAAAATGTACATTCATCCAACAATGTACTTTTAATATTTTTTAAATATTAATGAAACGTAAAAAATGCATTTTTAAGGTATTTCGCGATGAAGGTAAAATGAAATTCTTCTACCTGAATTTGATCTGAATTTTCTACAGAATTTCATTTATCACGTTTTTTACTTCAAGGTTTAGATAAATGTAACATTACTATGCATAATGAAATTAAGAAAAATTCAAGATCTGGCATACAAAATTGTATTTATTCAAGCGAGACGTGTAAAATATGTTCTTCGGATTCATGGGGTCTAAAAACGTGGACATTTGACAAAAACTGGGGAACCAATTTTACATAGATCTAATACCTTCTCTGACGAGAATGTAAAAATCGAGAATTATTCTAGATCAATCTTAACTGTTAAAGATCTACACCCCTTTCCTCACATTACTCTCTTCCACGCTCAGTGAGTTACGCCTACACGACGAAAGCCAAATAATGGCTTAATTGTGAATGGTATAATACTAAAATATTTCGATCCTTGAAGAAAATTCTATCGGCGTCCAAAATCGTTTGGTCCACCTACACCTGATAGGATCCTTTCCTTGTATAAGCAGAAACTATTAGAAAATATGAGAAACAGAAAAAACTGCGTTTCTTATATTGCAGAGCCATACTTAAATTACGTAACAGATTACCGGTTCTCTCCAAGGCCCCCCTCAAACCTGTAACGAGCCGTACAACCCCCCCCCCCCTTTTTACTATACATAATTTATGGTTTACAGAATTAACAAAATAAGGGACTTGAAGCGTATATTCGCTGGAAAAGCAGCGAAATTTAGCAGTTATTCAGTGAAATTACACTGATCAGCAGCTACATTTCACTGTTTTCGCAGTGTATATACGCTGATTTGAATTAGATATATACTGATTCAGATTTAGAGAGTACAAAGAAGACGAATTTTCAACAAAATACAGGAATGTTCAACTCATAAAGGACAATTTTTATACAAATAGTTTTCATCGAAAGACAATCTTAGTTCAGATCTTTGAATGGATAAGTGAAAAAGCTATTACTGATCTTGAGACTAGACTTGGACAAACAGGCACCAAGTTGTCACCTTTCCAGAAACCTGAAAACACAGGTCGAGGAAGGCAGGAAGTAAAATCGCATGCTCCCTCCCCCTCAACCATGGGGCTCTGTGCAACCGCACGGCTTACACGCCCAAGAATGCGGCCCTTATTTTAAATGTACTGGTTGAAATTAAAAAGTTTAAAATTGCATTGTGTAAAATAAAAATAAATAAAAATTCGAAGTTTTTGAATGGTCACAGTTTTAGAGCTCTGAATTTTCATATTGAATACGGAATTAAAACATTTACAAACATTGAAACATTCTATTTAGTTTTCATTTGCAAGTTTTCGAACTTTAATTGCTTCATATTGAAAATTATTTATTTTTAAAAAATTTCAACTTAACATTTTGCAATTTTGAAATGTTTGAACCAGTTTCTGATTTGATTTTGAGGTCGCCTTAAAAACTTGAATAATTCTTGATTAACTTTCGTGCTAAATTATTTCTTCCAAATATGAATAGGAAATTTTTTATTTTTCTATCAGCAATTTGAAAATATTATATTCGAAATGTACGTTTATTTGCGATTCCAACGATGTTACTTGCAATGAAAAGATTAAAATTAGAATAAGTTGTCGCAGATATGCTTATTTTTATTGTTCAGCAATTCCCGTCGTCGTTTTCAATTAAATAATCATTAATATACAATTTTAATATTCACTATGACTTTTAAAACAATTTTCAATTGTTTAAACAAATGTAAATTATTAAAACAATAATTTATTCCCCAGAAATTTTAAAAATGATCTTATTTTCTTATTGAAATGCAATATTTTGTCATTGTTTGGAGTAGTAAATTTGTCTGGAAACATTACGTAATTATTTGAACAATTAATTATTGTTTATTTTCAAAAAATTTTCAATTAAGCCAGAGATGTCCAATTTTATTCAAATTGATATCATATGCTACTTTCTGTTGAATAGTTATATAATTTTGACACATTTATTTTATTGTTTAATAAACTTTTTTTTCTTCAAATAATATTTATTTGTTAAAGCAGTTTTTTTCGGTAACTAAAAGAATTGCAATAAAATAGAACACATAGCATTATGTTTCTGACTTTATAGCGTATAGACAGAAAAAATTTACCACTTATTATTTGTTTAAACAAATATGATTTGTTTAAATAATTACTTTTATAAAAATTCTTTCGAAATCGTAATTAATTATATGTGTTTTATTTAAAAGTTATCGAAAAATAACTGGTTGAGCAATTGAAAATTGTGTGAACAAATAGAACTTTGTTAAACATTAAAAGAAATGTATGAAAATTATGTAATTATTATTATATATGTATACATACGAATATATGTATGCATCTACGTATTTATGCATGTATGTATGGATACATATATGATAGTAAATATACGTATTTAATTTTTCAATAAAAATCAAAAGAAAACTTTCTGTACATAAAAATTGAGTGAAAAATGCACTTAACCCTTTTTTAATAAAACCAATGTCACAAGCCAAAAAAACATTGCTTCGAAAATGATTTTTCAAAAAGTTTCTTTCCAGCGATGCATACTTGCTGAGAACTTTTTTCTCTTAATTTTTTTTTTAACAGACACTTATACTTTAAAATTGTATATTGAATTTGATAATTATCCTTGAATTATTATTGTATAAACTCCTAATCTGTTAAATAATATATATTAAAATAATTAGATATAATTATTCATATTATTATTATTATAAAAGTATTATTGTTCTAAAAACTGAAGATAATAAATTAAAAAATTTTATTTATTATAATGACATTTTATAGTTGAAAAGATCATTAAAAGCAATGCTTAGTTAAATAATTAATTTTAAACTGCAATGTGAAATTCAACAATTTTATTTTTGTTGTTGAAGATATATCATTTTAGTTGAAATTCATCTACTTGGTTGAAAACCCGTTTTTTTTAAATTTTAAATTAATTTTTTGAACTAAAAATAAATCTTTTTGGTTAAAACATTACGATTTTAGTTGCATATTTAGCTCTTTGGATAGAAAATAAATTATATTGTTGGAAATTAATGTTTTTATTTGAAAATTCAGCTATTTCATTTTTGGTTAAAAATTTATCTTTTGACTTCTTCAAGGTTAGTGGGTAAAAATTTATGCATTCTGTTGAAAATTCATTTTTGTTGTTGAAAATATGAATTTTTTTAAACTGGCAATTCAACTATACCATTTATTCCATTCTTGTTTGTTTGTCAATTGAACCATTTTCCGTACAATTAAAAAAAATAAATAATGGTTATGATGTTTTTGTCAGCTGGAGCCGAAAATTCGATAACGAACATGGTTCGCTTCTCGAAGTCAAGAAGAACCATGTCAGGCCTCGAGTGAGCAACAGAAACAATTGTCGAGAATATAAAGTTCCAGTATTTGCGGCACTTCCCATTCTCGACAATTGACTCAATTTTCCTAGGAGCATTTAGAGGAGCGATATTAAGGTTAATGCCGTAGGAGTGACAGAGATGGTAATAAAGCACTCTTAGTGCCGCATTGTGCCTTTGAATGTAAGTCGTTCCTGCGTGAGTTGGACAACTAGGTAGTATGTAAGCTAAATGCTCGGGGTGTGCATGGCACGCCCTGCAGCTATCATCTGGAATGTCTTGGCTCAAAATGTGGCGACGGTATGTTAAGGTGGAAATGACACCATCTTGGCATGCAAAAATGAAACCCTCTGTACCAGACTTCAATCCGGGCGACTTAAGAAAAGCAAACGTTAGCTCACAAGACATTGACTGATCCTTCACATTTCTGTGGAAGATACCGTGCATCCTCTTATCGAGGAGCTGTTCACAAAGTTTTTCTCTTGTGCTATCTTAATCCGGGCTTTCAGGAGTGAGTACTCGAGATAGATAAGATTCGATGCATTTTGCTCACCCCTAATACTGAAGTAAAGTCCGAGTGTTTCAGCAGCCTCCTCCGCTGCTTTGTACAGGAATGCTCCTTTGCCCACTTCTTCGTGATTCCTGACCATTTTAAGAAGAGGGTCTCTTCCATTTGCAACTCTATGTGTTGTACCCAGAATAATCCTGTTGTGAAGACATTCAAGACTCAATATTCCGCGACCCCCTTGACGGCGTGAGATGCACAGTCGCGGAACGGAAGACTTAAGATGCATGTTTTTGTTCATCTGCATAACCTTTCTTGTCCCGATATCAAGAGATCTGAGCTCGTTCTTCGTCCATGGAACTACTCCAAATGAATAGAGTAGTACCGGTACGGCAAGCATGTTCGTTGCAGATACTTTGTTCCTCGCCGACAGTTCGGAAGACCAAATTTGTCGGATGAGACTTTTGTATCTGCTTCAGAGAGTGTCCTTTATAGATGTCACATCCTGAATGCGGCTCTGTGGCACGCCCAGGTATGTATAAGTCTCTCCAGCGCAAAGGTTTCGTATGGCGCTTCTATCAACGAGCTCAGGATCTTTAGGGATGCAATTAAGTTTTTCTCGCTTCAAATAAATCTTGGCGCATTTGTCTAACCCAAATTCCATTCCAATTTCCTTAGTATATTGTTCGACAATCCCCAGAGCTAGATGCAGTTGCTCTCTGTTTTTAGTATAGATCTTAAGATCGTTCATGTAAAACACATGAGTGACCTTGTATTTTCGATCTGCAGGTTTGCCGCACAAGTAAACGTCGGAAGGGCGAAGTGCTAGAGATAGTGGCAATAATGTAAGGCAAAAGAGGAGTGGGCTCATGGTGTCGCCCTGAAAGACACGTCTCTGAAAGGTGACCTTGTTAGTTGTCATACGATTTTTGCCACATGAGATATTAAATCTGGTTTTCCAAAGCGGCATCAATCTCTCTATGCACTCAACTATTTGCGGATGAACCTTTAAGATTTCCAAAAGACAGATGATAAGTCTATGGGAGG
>NC_046661.1:63396105-63401385 GCF_010883055.1 Belonocnema kinseyi
CGGCAGGAGTATTGTGCGCCCTTCCACCCACCACTCTGGAATCGGCTCTTCCGACTTCAAATATGAGGTGAAAATACGGGCCAAATGCTGATGGGTTGAAGATAACTTCTTCCACCAGAAGGTTTTGATACTCCCTGAAGCTATTTATATCTTCTGAGTCTTCGTCCAGTCTATACTGAACTTCGTAGACTTCTCTCCAAAATACTTCGTCCTCCTCTGGTTTGGGTGGGTGTTCGACAGTATCTGGAGGGTCTTGGAAGAGTCGAGATGGGTCAGAGAGAAACTGTTGATTTTCTCTGACCCACCTCTCCCTCCGCTCTAGACTTCTTTTAGCGTCAGATAGTATACGTATTCTCTCAACAATATGCTGCCTGATGGTCAGCAGCTTTTTACTTCTTAAGTGTGTGATAACGGGTCCGGAGTTCGGGCGCGAACTTTCGAACCTTGGCGGTAAAATTCCTGCCAGATGTGATGTAGTCAATCACACATTGAATGCGGGACGCGTACTGTCTTGTCCAGCCTATCTTTATGGCAAGTTGATGCATTCGTCTTTTGGTCTTATGATCAGCCGTTGGTTTTCTTTTTACGGTTAGCATCGGCCAAAGCTCTCGCTGCATTATACACACAATAATTGATATCCCAGAGGTCGGATTCACCGGAAAAATGTCCACGAAGCTCGTCATCCATTTCAGCCAGATCTTTAGGCTTGAGAGAAACCTTGGTGTTGATGTTTCTCTGGGTCGTAAAGCATCGCTCTTCATCTATTGGATGCCTGCCTGCGGTTGGTCTTAGTGTCGCCTCTCTTTCTTTGTTGCTGGCTTGTTCTAGCTGTGGTAGATTAGGCGTTCCGCTTACATAGCCCCTTTTACGGAGTATTTCAACATAGTTTCGCAGACGTTGCTGCGAAAAGTGCGATAGCTCCGGGTGTTTCTCCCACCACAGAACATGTAGCCGTGTCATGTAACCCCGTTCACGGGCCACACTCGCATCGTAGCACTCTAGCAAGTCGTGATTCAGTCGCTCCGTCCACCCAAAGGTCGCGAGATCCCGCCGATCCATCGCATTGAATCCATTTTCATTGGCTCCCCCAGCTCTAGATTGGTCGGCATTGTTGGTCGACCCATTGTCGGGAGCCCTGCGCGTTCTGTTGTTTTGAACCGCACTTACTACAACTATGTTTGGTGTTGTCATTGTTGTTCCCACGAGAAGCTAGGGAAAGGGGTTCGTCCCTCCTTGTAGAGCCCTACATGCAAGGATAAGGCTGCGTACTCTGAGAGGTCGCCCTGTATCCCAGAGTCACCGTTCTAGACACCTCACCCAGGTGCTATTCAGCTTTCGGCACGGTTTTCACACCTCCGCTTAGGAGTTAATTCCTTCGGGACCACCCCTGGACAATTGTCCGCGACTGCCTATTTATTTTTGTAACCATATTCAGCAGAAACCCTTGGTACAGGGACCCTCTATCCGCAACCCGAGGACGCGTTCGGTGGCTTTGTCATAGGCCCTTCGGATTGATTCTTTAGCTACAAACTGTAAATTAATACAATCTGTAACTGATAAACATATGCTATAATAGTTACTTAATTTTAGGGTTTTAGAGAAAAATTTAAGGTATTATAATTGACAATATACTATTTTTTTGTTTCTAAAGAAATCTCAAAATTCTTTATACAATGGACAAATTGGCTTTATCCTATGCTTGATTTTATACAGAATTTTGAACTTTGATAACATTCAAAATTTTAAAGAGAAAAATATTTAGCTCTGTCATAATTAAGATAAATAAAACTTATCAGTCATTAAAAAATAGGTGAACATAAAACTTTTCCCAGTAATGTATAAAAATGAGAAGTCATAATTTATTATTTATAGCATATACATAGCTATGTAACGATATAATATTTAAAGTTTTGATTTTCAAAATAAATAATTAGTTTTCATTATATAACTAATCAATAATAATTGTGAATCATCAGAATAATTATATAATAAACACTTAATATTAGTTTTTGATTGAAAATTGAAATGCAGAATTCTAAATGTTTGTATTTGGGGATTATCAGATTTTTGAGGCCAATAATTTAAGCCTAATTAAGTTAGAAGGCTTACAGTTGTCAATTTTAAGATATTGAACCTTTATATTCAAAGCCAAATTGAATTTCAATTTTGAACTTTTAAATTGTTTAAGATTTGTTTCTTAAATTTAGAATTTTTTAAATGCTTTACATTTGTAATTTTACACTTTTAAACCTTTTTTTAAATTTGAATCATCGAGAAAAAATATTAGATTTTAGTAGACACCCCTTTTTTTACGTAAAAAAATTAATTTAGGAAATACCCCGTGCGCCAAGGTGAACAATCCGTCGAGTGGGAAAAATAGTTTAAGCTAAATCTCCTGTTTGCGTGAAGAAACTCGCTATCTTCCTTTTGACGTAAGTCTTCTTGATAACAAAATTTCGTCACTGCAAAGCGAAAATGATCCTTACGTCAAACTTTAGAGAGTAACTTTTATCTCCAAGACGGCAGAAATAATCATGGCTTATCACATAAAAAAAAAATTATTTTATAACAAAGTTTCGTCACTTCTTTATTGCATGAAAACATTTGTTCTTGTTTCAATATTAAAATGGAAGTTTTAATATTGTCAGAAATAAATATTTACTTTAACTTCAAGTACCTAGATGACAGTTTTGACTTGTCATATGTTCAATTGTAATTTTTACATTATGTATAATTGTCTACTGTGTTATGAATTGCAGTTAGGAGAAAGTTGTAAAAAATACAAAAGAGCGGAATTAAACTTCGGTTTTTAATAAAGATCTTCAAAAAGGAGTATACAATTTTTCAAAAAGTAAGTCTAACAAAGAAGTTCCAGATCATGTATTTTTTGGTTTGATTAATAATTTTATTCAAATATGAAATTCCTTTCAAATTTCTTTTTAATTATGGAAGAAATAAATATTTTCAATATTTATTTAAAAATGAGGTTTTTTTTAATGATTGTCGTTCTTTTTCTTAAAAAACCATTTTTGTTAATGAGGTAATTAATTTATAATGCATAAGCCTTTTAAATTTTATACAAGAAACTGAAAGTTAATGAAATATTTAAATTATTAGAAAATAAATTCACTCACGAACAAACTTAAAAAAGCAAGTTTTTTATTAAAGGAAAGAATTTAAAATAATTATTTTAGAAAAATTAAAATTTTGAATGGAATTGAATATGTGAACAGTTAAACAAGTAAAATGCAAACAAAACCTTAATCGACCAGCTGGAAAATATAGTTTTCTATACATGACCGGTGGAGAAAATTTTAAAGTTTCAATTTATTTTTCTCAACAAATACAAAATAAAGAAATAAAGGAAATAATTAAATGAAACTAAATAAAAACCCAAGGAAACTTAATATTCATTAAAATTAAAATAAAAACGGCGTCAAATTCTTTCAAAAAATATAGACTATTAAAATACATAATAGTTCTGTGAATTTATAGCATTGTTTTATAATATTTTTAATGATTGCTGCTTAAAAAATGTGATTAGCTCAGATATTAACCCTTACTTGACACACTTCGCTTGTGTGACATACTTGACACATTGGGCTGCTGTACCCCAGCGAAAAAAATTGTTATAAAAAATAAGTTGTTGATTATTTTAAGTTGTCAATTGTTTTATAGGTTCTTAAGAGTATGCTTTTTGAAATTATTTAGATAATATAGCCAAAAATTAAAATTAACAAAAGTAAAAAAATTGAATTGTTCGAAAAAATTGAAAAAATGACAAGTTTTACAAAAAAAAATAACATAACTTTTTTATTTTTTTCAAAAATGGCTAAAAATTCAGCTGAGTTCGCTCAAGATATAGTTCTACAAGAAAAAAAAAGGTTTCCTTCGTGATCCCTGAAAAAAGGTATTTATTCTTAGAAATGAATGGAGGAATTTCGCAAAAAAATGAGTATTGTATTAGCACCAGAATAATGAGTAATATTTATTGTTTCAAAGCATTATTTAAAAGAGTATGGTTATAAAATCGATTGGATACGTTGAAAATGACATAAAAAACATAAACACATTGATTATGAAACCAATTCAGCTTTCAACTGTCGGTACAATCGTCGCAAAGTACATAACTGTGCTCATTGCAAATGGGACGGTGTCAGGCTGAGCAACTTTTTCTGCTTTTTCGATCTTCTTTTCTCTTTCAAAGTATGCAGCGCATTTCAGAAGGAAGATTGATGCGTAATAAGGCTCTTCCAGCCCCAATATCTTTTTTTTTATTCCTGCGATGCCAAGTCTAACATTCCTCCGGCGCGTACCCACCGCATACCTCTGTTCCAAGTACAATGTTACGAGGTGGATATATACATTTTCCAGGCAGTCGATCGCCATGACCTTGGCATCGTTTGCGTCATTTTTCAGTTTGCATTTGAGAAAAATTCTCGCGTTCACAATTGCCTGATCCGACATACCGCAAAAATACATTGTCGGCCACCTGCAGGTCTTCCCAGCCACAGTACAGGAATGACAAAACTTGTCGAAATTGCCCGTTCCTCCTTTTGTTGTGTTATAATGCCTAACAATATTCGGCTTCTCATCCGTTGCTTCCTGGTTACGCATGAAAGCGGAAACTACGAGGACAATTTTATTTGACTTCTTGTTTTTTTGAGCGTAGGAGACGAGGGTTAAGTCCTGTGTATGACAAACCTTTGTATTTGGCTGTGTTCTCGGCGCAACTATGAAGTCGGCTGCAATTTCGCGTTTCTTTTTCTTTAGAGTTTCAGTTACCCTTATGTTGAATGGATCAGGGAGCATTCGTTGCCGGAGAGGTACCGAAGTATACCAATTGTCACATTTTTTTGTTTATTTAAATTTGAATAAAACTTCACTGTATCTTCAGATTCACTTTTTTACTAATTTAAAAAAAAATTATAACTTAAATAAAAAATAGACTTTTTAATTCAAATTTGTCATTACTATTTGATACTAACCTCTTTGCTACATTTTGGGCCTAATTTTGATTTCAAAAAGTTTTAGAGTTTTCGAATTCCTTCAAGATCTTTTCTACTAAATCAAAAATATTTTTTCATTCGCTTATAAAGTAACATTAGATTACTACCAATTTGGATGTCAAGTTTCGTATGTGGAGAAACCAATCGGTACATATCGCGCCTCTACAAGTATGTGGCGATTTCGCTGGAAGCGGGTGCAATTTTTCAGATTAGCACCCGCTCCCGGCGAAATCCTGCGGTTGTCCTTATGACAATTTGTAATTATATATAT
>NC_046661.1:63401485-63404196 GCF_010883055.1 Belonocnema kinseyi
TTAAATATTTTTCTTTCTCGTTCGTCTGTTGTATATGTTTACGAACAAAAAGTTCCTCAGTCAGATTTCGATTACTTTAATTGTTAATGCAGAAGATGAACAATCAAAGCAAAAATGCCAGAGGAATTGCAATGCACCATTTTCTACGTAAATCTTAATCCGACGACAAAAAGTTTAATACAAAAGTGTTACTACTTGGCCAGACGGAACTTTTTTTAATGTATAAGTCTTGAATAAAAGTAAAAGATTTCGAAAATTCGACGATAATATAGATGAAAAAATCTATACACGGTATAAACTGTTGTTTTTCTCGAAAAGAGTTGATTTTATTGTAAAATATCAAAGTACAAAACTTACTATTTTGACTGAGCACTATCAATTTATCTGAAGCTCTTCATTCAAATTTATTTATTTACCAAGTTAATACAAATACTTAAATACATGAACTTTATTCTATGATATCATTGGTAATTATAAGTGAAATTTTGCAAGAAAAAACAAGTTAATAGTATGAAAAGGCACTAAAATATTGGTTTTCTAAAATTACGGAAAAAACAATTATTGTATAAACCTGAGGCAATAATAAATTGAGTCTCGATCTCAGCTTCTGAGATAGAAAGTTGTAATTAAGCTTTAATATTTTCCACAGATTTTTATTAATTAAATGGTTATATTAACAACTGTGTAACATTTATACTTTATTTGTTATAGCGCTTTATCTTTTTAAGTAAAAAGTAGGTAGAATTCACTGCAGTATTTCAGCACCCCTTTTGAAAGTGCATGATACGGCAACAAGCGACCCAAAAGTTTTTCCACTGCCAAAGGCGTCGGGCCGTAGACAAACCATTTTGTGGGCCCCTACCTTGGCTTGAATGGTTTGTCTACGACTCTACGGCCCGGCGCCTTTGACAGTGGAAAAACTTTTGGGTCGTTTATTACCGTATCATGCACATTCAAAAGGGGTGCTAAAATACTGTAATAAATTCTACCTACTTTTTACTTAAAAAAAGAAAGGACTGTAACAAATGTAGTATAAATGTTGCAAAGTTGTTAATATAGCCACTTAATTAATAAAAATGTATGGAAATTATTGAGCTTAATTACAACTTTCTACCTCAGTTAGAAGCTGAAATCGAGACCCAATTTATAATTGCCCCTAGTTTATACAATAATTGTTTTTTTCGTAATTTCAAAAAACAAATATGTTAGTGCCTTTTCATACTATTAACTTGATTTTTGTTGCAAGATTTAACTTATAATTACCAATGATATTATGGAATAAAGTTCATGTATTTAATTATTTGCATTAACTTGTTAAATAAATAAATTTGAATGAAAAGCTTCAGATAAATTTATAGTGCTCAGTCAAAATAGTGAGTTTTGAACCTTGATATTTTTTAATAAAATTAACTCTTTTCGAGAAAAACGATACTTTATATACCTTGTATAGATTTTTTCATATATATTATCGTCGAATTTTCGAAATCTTACACTTTTATTGAAATCTTATATATTAAAAAAAAGTTCTGCCTGGCCAAGTAGTAAGACTTTTGCTTCAAACCTTTTGTCGTCGGATTAATATTTGCGTAGAAATTGGTGCATTTCAATTGCTCGGACATTTTCTCTTTGATTGTTTATCCTCTGCATTAACAATTAAAGTAGTCGAAATCTGGCTGAGGAACTTTTTGTTCCTAAACATATACACCAGACGACCGCGAAAGAAAAATGGTAAAAATCATAAAATTGTAAGCGGGCTACTTGATTAATTGAAAAAAATTCAAATCCGATTATCTCAAAACTGACCTATTTCTCGAAGAAACACCCTCGATTTTCGGAATCAGCGGAAAAATCTACATAAGATGCAACATCGAAATCGATAGGACCTATGACGCACTATGACGACATACAGGTCTACCCCTGGCACCTAGAGTACAAAGACATTATAAGCCTAGAAGCGGTACGTGTATAGTTCGAGGAACTAATTGTAGACGGCGCTCCCGGTGAAAATTGTCCGATCCCCCCATGCCACTAAACCCGAATATCGCGCCCACCAACTACTTTTCCTCTGCAATCTTCACCCTTCGAACGAGTCCTTAAAATAGCCTATACGAAGTCGGTCAATACTTAAGAGGGCTGTGTACATGGGCTTTTGGAGACATGTCGTCTAGGTGTAATTTCTCCGAAAGTATTGGGAAAAATATGACTTATGTGGTATGCCTGGATTAGGAAAACAACGAGCAATGTCTATGTTTAATCAAAAGTGAAATAATGTTTATTATATTAAAAATATGATTGGTCAAAGTTACCCTACTTTTGATGGCCAATTTCTCGGTATGTAATGATTATTTCGAAAATTGTATATAAAGATGAACGTAGATAAAGTCTTGCTGGAAAGATTAACATGTATGAAAGAATTATTGCTGTTAAATAAACACTAAAAAACATGCTTAAACGAAAAGCATTTTTGGGTTAAATTTAAGGCAAGTAACTACCGATCCTAGCGGCGAAATGCTTGAGAGAACGTTAGGCACGCCCACGCTGTTGCACTGAATGCAATGCATACCCTTTACCTCACCCCAGTACCAGGTGTATACATATGAAACCTGTATTTTTTTCAAGAAAAAAACACATTTATTTCAAGAGAATGATAACAAATATTTTATTCAAAGTATGCGCCCTCGCTGGCTACACATTTTGTCCACCTTTTAGGC
>NC_046661.1:63404296-63417802 GCF_010883055.1 Belonocnema kinseyi
TACGCCAATTAGCACAAATGGTAAGTTCCGACAGTGCCTACAAGTGTGCCTACTGGCCGCTAAATGGCAATACCGGTTTCATATGTATACACCTGGTAAGTTGCAGGGCCCGTAAGGTCACTATACCTACGCAAATTGGAATTCACATCTGGCACGTTTTCCCAAGAAAACCTTCTTGGATTCATTTCTGAATTTTCTCTTTAGCCACCAATGAGATGAACTACATTTTTAAGTTCCCAAGAAATATGCTAAAAATACTACTTTGACGTTCAACGGACTTGGGCGTTTCTTGAAATTCTGATTCGAATGGAATATATTTTGAGGAGTAACTTTTTGCATGAAAAATTGAATCTAATAATTCTTAAAAAGTAGGGTAAGTTTGGCCAAGCTTATTTTGGATATAATAAACATTATTTCACTCTTGAAGCTCGATATTTAACAACAGTTTCGACATGGTCTCCAATTTTAATAATTGATATTGATATTAAAAACATGCTTGGTCAAAGTTACCCTACTCTTGAAGAATAATTTCAGGGTTTGTAACGATTATTTAACAATAAAAAAATAAGATCTTGTATTAAAAAGGTCTTTTTCTAGTAGAATGAGAAATTGCAATCCAAATTTGTGTTTTATATCAAGTATATTTCGAAATCATCTCCACCATATGTTTCGATCAGACGAAAATTGAAAAAGAGCATTTTCAACGTCTCAAACTTTATTTCGACTCTTTACGGTTAGTTAATGAAAAACTATTGTTAACAATTATAGTTGTGTGGTATGCTTGGATTCGTAAAAGAGTCAGGAACCCGACAATAAGCGTTAAACTCTGAAAAATTAAGAATTTTTATTCCTATGAATACGCGATTTTTCCTCCGTCTAAAAATCCCCCAGCGGGAACAGAAAAAGTGAAAATTCTATTCCTCTCAATCGACTTGGTAAAATTTAACGAAAGCATTTATTTAATCTATGTTTTATTATTAGATATTTCTAAAACTTATAAATTCGAAAAATATTCAAATTTATATTTATTTACATTTTAATATTTCATTTAAACGTCTTAAAAAATGCATCAAAGAAATCTATTTAAATGTGTGAATTAAAATAATTTTAACTCTAGAGAGGCGGACTTGAATTAATAAAATTAAATTTTCAAAACTTATTTCCCACATGAAGGAATTAAAACAGTTTATTATACATATTTTGTGCATATAATAGAATGATTTAATAATCTCAAAATATGAACACTTTTGGGAAATAGAAGACATCTCTGTGAGGTAATCTGTCGGTACAATTACAAGGAAGAAAACACGTTCTCTTTTGGGGAATAGGAACCAATGCGGCTGAGATTCAAAATATTGACCGATTTTTATCAACCTTTTTTTGATTTACTCAAGATAATATAGCGATGCTAATGCAGTATATTAAAATTGTATTAATGAATATTGTATAAAATTTGGATTTATTTCCGCCGTGTCTAATCTCAAACAATGGGAAGGTCTTGCGAGGCCAAAAACCGTTCGCTCGACAAACTACGACTCGCCGAAAGGGTAGCGGTGTCCAAACAATGCCTGACCCAAGGTGACGGTCCCCTGATGATGACTTTCTCCGAGACAATTTTTTTCAAACTTTATTTACTACGTACCCTTTTTTTCTGAAAATATTCCATCTATGATTGGCTGTCAAAATTTTTTTTGTCCCTAACAAGCTCCACCCTTTTGGGCGTGCTTATCATATTTCTGTCTCTCTGACACACTCAACTCAAGGTTCCCACACTAGTACGCAGCCCTCTTAAAAATATAAAATACAAATTTTATATTGAGAATTTTGAATTATTTTCAATTAATGAATTAATTATTTGAATAAATTTTGCATCAAGAAAATATGTAGATGCATAAGATGTACTTTTAAATTGAATTAAAATGTAATTGTATCGTAATAAATATTTTTTGCTGCTACATCTTTTATAACAAAAAATTAGTCATGTTGCAATTAAAATTTACTATTTATGAATAATATTATTTTGTTGTTTTGAAAAAGAGGCGGTAGAAATTCTTCTAAATGAATTAATTATGAATTAAATAAATTATAATTAGACGATAAAAGTATATAATAAAATTATTTTGTATTTTATTTGATTTTTTTTATATAATATTTTATAGAAATTTATGTATCTTACTATTTATGTAAATTATGTCTTGATTTTTTTAAATTGAGAACCCCATAATTTCAAAATTGGAAAAAATGTATTTTTTAATTTTACTCAAGTGGTTGATCAAAATATATAAATATTTTGCGCTCAGATATTTATTCTTTGTATTTAGAATGCTTGAATGAAATTTTATCAAAAAGATCTCTTTAGATCGCAGTATTTATATGCGTGTTCATATTCTGAATTTTTTACTTAAATAAGTATAGTTGAAGATTAAGTTTCTTAAAGCTCTGTGGCTTTGAGGTACATAATATTATCGTGACACTCGCGCTGCGCACTCGCTTTTTGACGGTCAGTTGTAAATAATTTATTTTCTGAACCACCTTCAAATAAATTTAAAATATACAATCCTTTTTTTAATCATTTTTCTCTATCTCGCGTTGTTATCCTCATAATAGAATTTTGGTTTTCATAATATTTTTTATAGATAAAGAAAAATATCCTCCAAGTCTTCTTTTAGATTTTTTTCGCGTCTTTTCGCGTAATATTGGAATTTTCGATTTTCTGTATATATGACTTACGCTAAAAAATTACGATTCCTATAGAAAAGTGGTTAAAAGAAATTTTGTAGAATTTTTCAAAACCTATAATTTCTCTTTGAGACTTTTTGTCGTATTTTGCCTCATTTGGTTCAAAATTTGTATCACTTTTTTGGGCAAATAACTTTTTTCTATCAATTTGTTTTTGTACCTTTTTTTGTTTTTCCACAAATTTTTCAGTTTTTTTTTAATGTCATTTTTATGATTAAAACCAAAACTACGTGTCCTGTCAAAAAGTAATTCATAACAAATTTGTAGCTCTTTTTCGAGTAAACAATTTTTGTTAAATCATTTTTCTTCTTAACTTGTATCATTTTTTCACAAAGTTTTTTTTAGATTTTCAATGTTATTTTTCGCGAATAAAACAAAAAGTACGCTTTCTATCAAGAAGTAATTAGTAACGAATTTGTAGATCTTTTTTGATATCACAATTTTTGTTCATTGATCTTATTTCGTATGCTGCATAGTTTAACCACAAAATGGGATTTTTCATTTCTCATTTTTTTTGTGCAATAAAAATTAGAATATTCGATTTTACAAGAAAATCCAAAAAGTCTTACTTTACTTTTTTCATATCGTACGTAAAATTTTGATTTTCGATTGATATTAAACATTTTGGAAAAACTATAATTCTAACCATTTTTTTTTTGTGTAAAAAAAGTCATCAGGATACATTTTTTGGCTTTGTGAGTACTGGCTGTTTAACGAACTCATCTTTTCTTTTCGGACTTTTCGGACCTTACTTTTCTTACTTTCTCAATCATAAATGATGCGAATCAGAAAAATTAGAGGCCCTTTCATTTTTTTTATTAATTTCATTTTTTAATCGTTTTCATTCTTTAAAGTAAAACGCTGTTACTTTTCTCTGTAATATTTATAATAGCCTTCGTTGCTGAGATGCACCCCTACACGCCTTATATTTCTTTTGAATTTTGTTGGATTCTTCGATTCTTTGAATTATTTTTATAAACTATTTGGATTTCTTTGAAGTTGTGAATTCTGATGAGCATAAGAATTGCAAGTGGTTAACTGCCCTTAAACCTCAAAAATTAAATTTTAATGTGCAAGGCACAGTCTAGTTACTGGTTTTTGCAATTAATCAAATTATGATAAAAAAGATTATACGTTTCAAATAAAAAAAAAAAACGACTTTTAATATAATTTTGATAAATAATTAAATGAGTAGTGAAAGCCATACATTTCTCCTCGGAATGAAATGTAAATTGTCCATTCGACACTACAGAGAAGTGTAAATATTACTTTAGTTACACCTTAATTATGCGAAAAAATAATAAAATATTTTACAATTTAAAAATACACGTAGAAGAAATTTATACAGTGAAATATTCAAATGTTTTGAAACTTATTTATATGTGATGTGCGCCGAAAAAAGGGAGCTTACTCTTAAAAAATCGAAATCGAGGTTTTTACACCTTTCGATAGTTTTTGAGTTGCTCTTTTTAATAAAACCATCGAAAAAATTTCAGAGCGTTTTAATTGCTAATAATTGAGTTATTATTGAGTTATTATTGACTCTCGTTTGAGAGTTCGAGATCCCGTGAAACACCTCCCACCACTTACCACTACTTCTTGGCGTCTCATTTATACTCCGTCAGTGAAACGCGGCAGTGGCGCCGCTATATGGATGAGAAGGTAGTGTTAAGTGGACAGGAATGATTTCATGAGTCTTCCCTCTCTCCTAAAAGTCGCGCCTATTAGGTCGACGTCGACCGCTCGCCCTGGAAAATCTCACTTTTCAGAGTAAGCCCCCTTTCTTCGGCGCACGTCGAATATATTATCTCGAAAAATTATCTTTTAAAAGAAACCATGCGAGCAATTAATTTAACTAAACTTTATTAAATTTTCAAATTTAACTAAATTCTGAATTAAACTAAAATTTATTTACTTTTCAAATTTATCTTAATTTCATTTAAATTTCTAATTTAGTTTAAAAAATTTGTTTTTGAAATTTCACTGAAAATTTAAAGTACGAAAAGAATTAAAAATTTTTTATTTAGTATCTCGAATATGCCCCCTTTTTAAAAAGAGGCCGTAAAAGAAAATTAAATTTAACATAATAATAAATATAATTTTAGGCCCTCATTAATTTTAATATTTTCGGCGTGCAGAGACAGCCCCGAGTCAGTTATAGATATGGCAGCTTGATGCATGCAAAAATGTAGTTATATATATATATATATATATATATATATATATATCGTCCTCCCTCTCCGACCTCCCGTGCCGTATCTAGACTTATAATATATTTGCTGTTAGCACGTGGTGCCGCGTGAAATTGTTAATGATATATTAATTATAAAATTATATTAAAAATATGATGTGAAAATGTTTTACTACTCATATTTCTGTGGAATATAATATTAGTGAAGAAAAATATGGCTGAAAGTGAAATTGAGGTTAAGTAGACAAATAAAATTGTAGATTTTTTTCTATTATTTTTGTAGATAAATTAATTTCATTTGAAAAGAAAAGTCAATAGCTAAAGAAAATTTGATTACTTGAAGAAATATCTTCAATCTATTACTTTTTATGTGAAAACTGACTTTCGCGGATTTCATCAAATATCGACGTTTTGAGGCCTCCTGAGTTACTTTTATTGTCGTCGTATGTATACCTAATAATTTTTGAAAGAAAAATCAGATGGGATTGTGCTTTGGCACACAGTTTGAGTGATCTAAAAGAAATATCGAGTTCGTTAACCAAGAATTTTTAATGAAAATTTAAAAAGTTAGAGCATTTCTAAAAATGGCGAGACCACTTTTTTCAATATTTAAAAATTCTATCGACAGCTCTTTATAGTAGACAAAGTACGAACAATTGATCTCATTACTTTTTCCTATAAAATTAAAATGACCAAAGTTATAGTATTTTCAAGATTCAATAAACCAAACGAAAATGAACATTTGAAGCCGAAAAAACAGTGATATGGAAAAAAGTCAAGAAAAGAAAAACGTTACTTTTTTAAGGCCCTACAAGATTTTCAAAATAACTTTTTGAATTTTGTTTACAAAAAATCGAAACTTCAAACTTTGATTGCACAAAAAATAATGAATTATTACATTCTCATCTGTAGGTCTCAAAGGTCGACGTTTTGAGGTCTCCTGAGTCGGAAAAAAAATTTTCACGTCGTCTGTCGTAGTCGTTGTTTTTGTCGTTGTTAGTATACTGGATAAATTTCGAAAATTATATAAAATTATGATTATATTCTGATATATTAAGCAGTGTAAACGTTTCTGGCAAATTTTGCAGAATTAGAATTTTCTTTTCAATATTGTCATTAGATTTATAATGAAATGTACCTACAATTTAGAATGAAGTATTTTTTAACCTCAAAACGAAACATATTTCTAAAGAATTTGAATATGAAGAAGGATCAAATATTCCCAAATGATGTAGGGTTTATGAATTTCTATATATTTGAAATTTTAAAGCAATTTTGAAGAGTTTAATATACAATTCATTGCAGTAAATTCTTGTAAACAATTTTTAAAATTTCTTGAATGTGAAGCATCATCGATTATGGTGAGTGATGGTGAGAAAGTCGTCGACCACTATAAGGTACGTGCCTAAGCAACAATTTGTTTACACTGCTTTTACAAAAAAAATTCTTTACCTTTTCTGCATTAAAGTTGTGCTGTTATAGTTGTAAGATATTATTATTCAATTTCCCACAAGGTTTTTTCACAAAAAGTAAGTTTTTTTTATTAATAAATGAGTGTTCACGTACTGGACCTTTAAATAGCCCGTGTTCCAGTGAACGAACGCTGTGTTCATTTATTGGAGGGAAACTGTCACCCCGCAGGTCCAGTGAATGAACAGCAGGTGACGGGGACCTGGCTGTTGTTTGGTTACATATAAATAAGTTTGTTTCAATTACCGTGACTATAAATATCGAAACTATGAATATGAATATAAATATGCACTCTAAATAGTTATAGTTTAAATGTATATTTTTGTGATTAGAACATCAAAAAAATACACACGAACTAAATTAAAGATAAGAAAAATTTGAGGTTAGAAATTTAATGCTTTTTTTCATTTAGAAAACGTTGTTTAACTATAAAAACATTAATTCGTGCTAGATACTACTGCGTATTAGTCAATGTCTATTTATAAATGTTTAAAGAATTTCCATTTTTACAACACTGTGATTTATATTTGTATTTGCTAATTTAACGTAAAGCAACATAGTAAGGTGTTGTATTACAAATGTTATGTGTCCTAAAAATCGCAGTTATCTATTGTAGTCACTAGATAAGAGTTATCTATTTTGAAACGAAAAGTTGTATTTTTTGTAAGGTTAAAAGAACTGATAGAAATGATTAAAAAATACATATTGCAATAAAAAATTAGGAAAAGTTAACCTAGTTCTGTGTTCAACTTTTGTATTCCCTCCTTTCTTTATGTCTAAATGTCTTGTGGTTTTTATTGAAATAATATATTTAATGAACTTCGCAACGTTTTCTAATATTTTACATGATTTAATTGCTCATTTTGTAATGTACCTATGTAATTTTATACCTAAATCCTATTTCTAATTTGTAGTGATTATAGTGTTCATTCACTGGTGCTCTACTGTTCATTCATTGGCTCACAGTTTTCATTCACTGGTGTTTTCATTAATTTTTTACTATTTAATTATTTTTTGTGAAGCTTTTTCGTAAAAAGAAAATTTGTTTGTCGGATTATGAAATTTGAACCCTTAAGAATCTATTTTCAAAAGTTTTGTAAGAATAATCAATTATTATACCGTGAAATGGACTAGTTGTAATCAGTGATTTCCTTAAGTGTTCATTCACTGGGTCACTCACCCTGACTCTTAAAACAATTAAACGATACATAATTCACTTACTGCATCATTTTGTAAAAATCATTTGTTTTGATCACTCTCGCTCCTGTAGCTTTTTTTACCTCTTCATAAATCATAAAATTTAATTACTTTACATTATCAAACTCTTGATTCGTATACGAACATAAGTTTCGAGTTTCATATATCCACTCGTTGCTTTTCATACGAAACTTTCAGCATACGAAACGTCAGTGAGTGTTCGAGAATATGGTTCATTGAAAGTCATTCGAAAGTCGCAAGATTCGTATACGAAAAAAATTCGAGAATAGAGTCCCAGGGGTGCTATTCTCGAGTATCGTTCTAATATTTTAGAATGCTAAAAAGGCTGATTTTAAAATGGTTGGCGTAAGTCGGTATTCTCGAGTTATAATTGATGGTTAGCATGCTTAAATTTTAGAACTCTTTAGAAAGATTGGGTCTATACCACTCTAAACGAGAAATAGAACACTAAAGATGCGGGAAAGTGATAGATTTGTCTAAAAATAACCACGAAACGAAATTCGTCACACGTAGAAGGGAGAAACAGCCTAACATTAACCTAAAAACGAAATACATGACAATACGTATGACCACACGAAGGGAAAAAATACAAATATAAAAAAATTATAATAAGAGCAAAACAAGAAATAGAACGCTTAAGAGGCGAGAAAGTGAAAGATTTTTGTAATAAATAAGCTTGAAACGAAACACATCCCACGTAGAAGGGAGAAACATAGTCTTAAATTAACCTTAAAAACAAGTGTATCACAACACGTATAACTGTGAGAAGTGAACAAACAAAAATGTAAATAAATTAATATAAGCAACAAAAAAAGAATCCAGGAAGTCAATATGACACTTCGTGATGCGATAAATTCTAGGTTCATAGAAATATTAAAAATGGACTTTTTCACTATTTTCTTAAGAGTCACGGTAAATTTGTCGTCTATTTGACCAAATAATCTTTGATATACATTAATAGGAATGTATTTGCAATATGTTGCAACAACAATATATATTACTGTTGCTTCGTTTATGAGATTTTTAGTTATATCTACGATGTGGAAAGAAGGCATTTCTTATATGAAACTTAGTGTTCTTGACTCCCGAAAGAAAATTTTCACTATATTAGAACTTCGAACCAACACATTTTTTTCGATACGCCCTAATAAATATTTGTATATTAAATCTAAAATATCGGTATACGAAATCGTCATTAAGATACTATGTATCTTCAATTTCATATACCGTGTATTGATCATTTACACACAAGAGACGAACAAAGTTAGAGGACAACAGTTTTTTCAATCAGAAAATATCTACAAATTTTTTTATAAACTTTGTTTATAAAAATATATTAAAAATTAAAAAATAAACTTTTTGGAAAAACGACACAAGCTTCAATAAAATTTTTAGTAATAATTTTTTTTAAATAGGATGTCCTTCTACAAAAGAATGATTGGATCCGATTGCGAGCGATAAATGTAATATCCAATCATTCCCAATGGTGTTTCTTAATCGGGTCTGAACGATTCAGAACGATTGAGGTCGGTTTTTTAATTACATCTCGATAAAAGAAAACTTCTTAAAGATTTCAAATAATTCCCTCGTGATCAAGGAACTATCACTGAACTATCACTAACAGATTTGCCAATAATTTTTATAGTGATTTTTCTGAATTAAATTGTAATCAACTATTTATTTAAATAGTGCAAAATACTTATAATGTAGAAAGCGTACAAAATTTATATCGTGTAATACATATTGTTAATTACAGTGTAATTAGTAATCAGTCTGGTTAAAGAATACTGTTGATTAAATCATGTTTGTTATTTTAAAAATACAACTGTTCTGTATTTTATGAGTCCCTTTACAAAAAAATTGTTTATATCTTTGTTAATATTATTATAATTTACCTAATGAATTGTTTCATTGCGAAATAATATGATACATTTCCAACCCGATGAAAATTTCGTCAATATTCTTTTAATTTCGAAATTGTATACCCTAATTATTATGCATAATTATTATTTATCTGCAAATATTATAATCTTTTCGCAGTTAACCTTAATTACTAAAATTTCAAAGTACAAATTGCATTCAAATGCGCAGGCATGCTTATCCTATTGCGAACGATTCAAACGCTTGTGCAGATTGAAAATGATTGAGAACGATATACAATTTCTGTCCCGTCAATCAATCCCAATTGGGTCCAATCATTTTTTTCTAGAAGGGTGCGCATTTTTTAATTAATAAAAATAAGGCAATGAAAATACTTTTGTCCTAATACTAATGGATATTATGAATGTTAATAATAAGGATTTATTGAAACCGAGGTACAGAAATAAATATAATATACATTTCATATAATAGAGTTAAACATAATGTAGAAAATTTCGCATTGTAGATTAGATCGAATGCGAAGTATAAGATACGTGATGAGAATGTGTTCGTTAAATCCAAAGGAACTTTAATAAAAGAGAATTCACAATCATGAAATGAAAGTTGTCGATGTTTTGACCTTTAATTTTAAAAGGATTGCGCACGAATGTAGGGTAAAGACAAAGACCGAGCGTGTAGCAAATATTGTTTATTGGTCATGTATTTCTGTATTCTGTGTCCAAGTTTCATAGGATTTGCGCTATTTTATTGTTTTAAGAAATTCAAATTGTTGTAATTAAACATCAACAATAAGTCCAAAAAATGGGAATTGTTATTTATGTGGTTACTATAACACATACGAAAATTGTAATATAGCACACTATTTAAATATGAATAACCAGTAATAAATAAACAACATACACTGCATTATCGGGTACAATAAGCCAACAGTGCGGCGACACAGCACAGTAACAGAAGTCCCAGAGAATGATTGTATGTTGCTACTTCTTGTAAAAAATTGGAAATATCATTGTAAATCTTTGTAACTTTAATTACTTATGGTGCGTACGCATTATAGAACCTCGAAGAATGTATAATATCGTCGAGAATTAGTGTAAGTCACTCAGCATTTTGTTAAAACTGTTTAGGTGTTTTTTAGATATCCTGATCGTAAAATCTTCAAATACATAGCAATTATTAAATTTGATTGTTTAACGTGGAAATTTCACGACAATCTGCACTGGTTAAATGTTACATAGCAATTGTACCTGTCTAGTCGGGCATAGTGGACCAATCTAAACCATTTTTTGAAAAATCTAGAAAAATTTCTGAATGTCATTTTTCGGAAACAATAGAATTATTTTCATGTCCGCAAATAGTGATAAATTTAAACTAACTTTCATTTGATTGCAATAATCCATTGGTTCCCCTACAGCGAAAACAGAAATAAATGCGGTGTAGTTTTGGATTTGCTTGCACATTTTTTTAGTTTGTCACTTTGATCACTGTACTCTAGCCCAAAAATCGTAGTGGGTATTTTCGAGCAGCCCGAAAATCAGAGACTATTGACGATGTTGGAGCTCAAAAATCGTAGCGGGTATTTTCGAGGATTCCAAAAATCAGAGACTAGTGACAATGTAAAATTCTCAAAAAAAATTATTGTTTGACAAAGTTGTATCTACGTGGTAGAGAGAGGTTGATTTTTGACTTTAAGGGTTGGACCTCAATAATCGTAGTGGGTATTTTCGTGAAGCCCAAAAATCAGAAACTCTATTGACGATGTGAAAATTTAAAAAAAATTTTTTTTGACAAAGTTGTATCTACGTGGTAGAGAGGGGTTGATTTTTTATGTTAAGGAGGTACCATCGCTACTTCCGAGATCAGTCGACTACGCAGTCGTAATACCTACACTCGTATGACTTACTGTGTTGAAATCTAGCAATATTGTGATCATGTCGCCGGCGAGATGAATCAACGGCTGACCCTCAGTAAAGAGATCAAAAACGCCATCTCTTATAAGACGCAGTGTTAAATATTACGAAATTTAAAACGTTATTTTGGTGATCATATTTATATATTGTGAAAGTTTGGTTGAAATGGTAATGAAAATTCTTGTAGCAATGGTACCTCCTTTAAGGGTTGAAGCCCAAGAACCGTAGTGGGTATTTTTGAGAAGCCCAAAAATCAGAGACTATTGACCCTGTCAAATTTAAAAAATGTTATTTTTTGACAAAGTCATATATACGTCGTAGAGAGTGTATGATTTTTGACGTTAAGGGTTCGAGTGCAAAAACTGTAATGGGTCGTTTCGAGGAGCCCGAACATCGGAGACTGTTGATAATGTAAAATTCTCAAAAAAGTTATTGCTTGACAAAGTTGTATCTACGTGGTTGAGAGGGGTTCATTTTTGACGTTAAGGGTTCGAATCCAAAAACCGTAGTGTGTCTTTTCGACGATTCCAAAAATCAGACTCTATTGATACTATAAAATTTTAAAAAAAGTTATTTTTTGACAAAATCGTATCTGCGTGGTAGAGAGGGGTTGACTTTTGATTTTAAGGGTTGAAAACCGAAAACCGTAGTGGGTATTTTCGTGAAGCCCAAAAATCAGAGACTCTATTGGAGATGTAAAAATTGTAAAAAAAGTTATTTTTTGACAAAATTGTATCTACGTGGTTGAAAGGGGTTGATTTTTGACGTTAAGGGTTGGAGCCCGAAAATCGTAGCGGGTATTTTCGAGTATTCCAAAAATCAGACTCTATTGACACTGTAAAATTTGAAAAAAGTTATTTTTTGACAAAGTTGTATCTACATGGTAGAGAGAGGTTGATTTTTGACTTTAAGGACTGGACCTCAAAAATCGTAGTGGGTATTTTCGTGAAGCCCAAAAATCAGAGACTAATGACGATGTAATAATTAAAAAAAAGTAATTTTTTGACAAAGTTGTAAATATGCTGTGATTAAATTACTAAAAAATTTCAATTTTTTGAAGAAGGGCTGATTTTGGAAGTTAAGGGTTGGTTTGGGGAAATTTTTTATCGCGGATTTCAAGATCCCAAAACAGCCCAAAATTCTGGCGGAATTGAATTTTTATTTTTGAGTGATTTTAAGAAGTGGATGTGCTGGGTCAATGTAAGCTAGCACCTCCACAAGAAAATTGATTTTTTGAAAAAAGTAGAGGAGCCCAAAAATTTTAAATGGTGTCCAAAAAGCCCAAAATTCTGAGCTATGAAAAATTTCAAAATTCAATTGTGGAGGTGCTAGCTTAATGGACCTTCAAAAGTAGTAACAATTTTTGTAGGAAAAATTTGCAAACTATAGTACTTTCTACGTCATAATGCGCGAAGATTCATTATTCTTATAGATATCGAGATGATGCCCTCGGAGAGATTTAATGTTAAAAATTAATTTAATTGTGGTTACTATTATTTTTATTATTATATTATTTAATTAATTTAATTAATCAATAATTTTACACACATGCGTATGTATATATATATATAATAAATTTTTACTACATTCGACGTCTGATGTGTAAAATAATTTCCATTTTAATTATTTTTAACATTGAATCGCTCTGAGAGCACCATCTCGATATCTAAGAATAATGATGAATCTTTTCAAATAAGGACGTAGAAAATAGTTTGAAATATTTTTCCTTAAAAAAATTGTTACTAAATTCGACGTCTGCTATGGGGCATTATTCCTCAACTGCCCCAACTCAAAAAGTCATGTTTTTCGATTGTCTCTAAATTCTGGGAATATGTTCGCCTACTCAACAGTAGTTAATCCACAAACTTATAGACCAGGACTACCAACCCTCCCCAAGTGAGGGGGGGGGGGTTGAATTTTCAACCCCAATGCCTGCAGGGGTAGTTTCAAACGCCTGTAACTTCCTTTCTAATTACGCGATTTAAAATTTCTATAAGGGTTTTGGAAAGTGCTTTTTACACGCTTTCATCCTATTTTATTATTTATAACAAAAAAAATTGTTTAAACAATTTTTTAAATAAATCAATTGTTTATTTA
>NC_046661.1:63417902-63419456 GCF_010883055.1 Belonocnema kinseyi
TACCATCTGCCAAAAAGATGTTCGTCGATAAAAACGAGACCTGGATACTGCAAGAGGATAATGATCCCAAACACCGCAGCAAGCTGTGTAGGGCTTGGAAGGTAGGAGGCTGGAGTCGTAACGTTGGATTGGCCCTCACAGTCACCTGACGCTTACCCAATCGAAAACGTGTGGGCCTTCGTCAAGCTGAAGAGTCGTGGAAGAAAGGTACACACATTGAAGCAGCTGTGTCTACAAATTCGTCGGATTTGGAGGTCTCTGCCGAGAAAGTACGCGGAAAAACTCGTCGAAAGCATGCCTTCGAGGTGCCAGGCCATCATCGACTCCGGCGGTGATTGGACAAAATACTAACAGAAAAGCATTTTGCTCGACACCTTGACAAATGTAATTCCATGTAGAAACATGCGTTTAAATAAAATATTTTACCAAAAAAGTTACCCACGCTTTAACTTGACAGACTGTACTTAATTAAGTAGACAATTCAGAATATGAAAACGCATATAAATACTGCCATCTAAAAGAGGTCTTTTTGATAAAGTTTTTTTCAAGCATTCCAAATGAAAGGAATAAATATCCGAGCACGAATCGCGACGTAACCCACTATCGAGCGCGAAGCGTGAGATTCAACTGTCGCGCGCCCTAGGTGCACTCAAACTTCCGAGCGAAGCAATGTGCCCGCGAAGCAGCCAGATTTTTTCGGAAGAAATCGAGTAACTGCTAAAAAATGAGAGTAAAATGTTTTAGCAAACAACATAAATTGAGCACCAAGGCGACTCACAGCTGTTTGGCGCTGATTGCTCAGACGTACTTGATCGTACTAATACATGTCTGACTTTGTTTTGGAATAGGAAAACTGTAGAAAGTGATAAAAGGATGCCGGCGTGAAGTCGCTGATAATAATAGATCAGAATTTTTCAATTAAAAAAAATGATTGATTGAAATATTTACATAACTTGTTATTCTGTAACGTGTAAAACACATATGGAAATGGTGCATTGCGTAGAATCATATAAATAAGACAAGTGTTTTAAAAGCTATGCTGCCTTTATAGAACCTTAATGTTAATCGCATTCCCACAATCAAAAACGCCCCTCGAAAGGTACACTCAGAAACCTCACAAAAATTTGCTATTGCTAGAAAGAAAATTATTATTTGAATATCTTGCGGGAGAAATGCACATTTCTCATTGAAAATAACAATATCTGCAGATTTTTGCAGACATTTAAAAATTATCATTCTTTAAATATGGAGATATAGAATAGATATTATTCTATATAGGGGGCATTATTCCTCAACTGCCCCAACTCAAAAAGTCATGTTTTTCGATTGTCTCTAAATTCTGGGAATATGTTCGCCTACGCAACAGTAGTTAATCCACAAACTTATAGACCAGGATTACCAACCCTCCCCAAGTGAGGGGGGGGGGGGTTGAATTTTCAACCCCAATGCCTACAGGGGTAGTTTCAAACGCCTGTAACTTCCTTTCTAATTACGCGATTTAAAATTTTTATGTGAGTTTTGGAAAGTGCTTTTTACACGCTTTCATCCTATTTT